>NC_142750.1:5340000-5605000 GCF_051943395.1 Hippocampus bargibanti | reverse complement strand
TATTTTACCCTCGCTGAAGTTAGCTTCGAAGGCTACCATTTTTCTTTAATTGTCATGACACCACCGTAATCCTGTTTTTTACCCCCACAAAAAAAATTGGACGAATATCATTGGTAAGAATACAGTAAAGTCTCGTTATATCGATATTCAAGGGAGTCCGAAAAAATATCGATATAACCGGGACTATCGATATATCCAAACCTGTTTGCATGTAATTTTCTCCGTGCGTGCATAGAAATAGTATCGATATAACCGGGACTATCGATATATCCGATATCGATATAACGAGACTTTACTGTATCTGCTGAGTGGCTGCACATTTTCAAATATGCCAGCACAGTTTTTGATTGGGAGAAATGTCGATACCATTTGACTGTCATCGCTGGACAGCTCTGGGTTCGATTGTGCTTTTTTTTAAAGCGCCTGTCATGGGCAGCATTTTCACAGGAGCGTCAGCGCAGAGCGGCGATGCGTATGAGGAACTGTCGCGGCTAGGAATTGAAGCGGATTTACGTGGGACAGGAGATGTAAGACAATCTCTTTTAGTGAATAATAATAATACATTTCATTTCTAAGCGCCTTTCAAAACTCTCAAGGTCGGATTACAGTCACAGGATAAATTTTTCTGCTGGTGAGCATCGGCAGCCACATGCGCCAGCGATCTCTCAACCCGGAAGTAACTCAAATAGATAGAAAGCTAGCTAGCCAGCTAATTTCCTACTATTCACACAAAGTTAAGTAGCAATTGGATGCTACAGCTTCGTGTTTGCTTTCAATATTTAGCTTGTAGCAGATGTGCACATTTCACCGTGATATCCTTAGTCCACTGGTGAAAAGAATGCTTTGATCCTCTTCTGTTTCATATGAAAATAAGGTGCGGAAAGTGTTTAGGATTGAATGTGTGTTTGTGTTGACATGTTATTTGTTATTTTATTGATTTTTTTTTGTTCTTTTGACTTCAAGATGGTGCCGCGATGGCTGCCTTTCCAGAAGCTCCTGTATTTTGTTTTTCGACTTCTTCTTTTCCTTCCGTTTTCCTTTCATCAGTTTGCTGCTGCGAATTGTAAATGTCTCCGGTGCCAGACTAATAAAGGCTAATCTAATCTAATCTAATCTAATCTAATTTCAAGAACACGTGACATTCGGAGAGTAAAACAAAAATGCTGTGATTGGAGCATCATTGACCCTCCACTGACTGCATGTGACACAACTGTAAAGAAACAGGAAGTGCATTCAAAGCACCCGACGAGAGCGAAGAGACGTCGTTGAAGCGTGTCATTGACTTGAAAAAAAAAGCTTCCTGCGGGCGTTCCACAAGGCAGCTACCATTGTTGCAAAAGCCGGATTAATTGCCTTTTTTTTAATCAATTACAGAATTAATATGATTCTTGTAATAACGAGGACATTTTTAAGGCACAAATTAAATAAATAAATAGATAAATAAAATACAACGTAAGAAACATGAATGAATATGCCCCCAACCTCTTTTTGCTCCAGATTTAGTCGCCATGCATTGCGCATTTCAAAAGGTTACAACTTAGTCGAATGTGCCTTGAGCTTTGGTTAATTGCGCATCGTCCCACCGACACCCCCCATTCAAAGACTGTCATTCAGGCTTTTAACTATCAGGAAAAATGGAATCTGGTATTGATTCTTATAAATGGTGTAAAATTGTGAATAATAATAATAATAATAATAATAATAATAATAATAATAATAATTTAATTTACAAGCGCCTGTCTGAACACCTAAGGACACTTTACATTAAAAACAACAATACATAAAACAATAAAACTATGAATAAAACGATAAATAATAAAAATAGTAGATTAAACTAGACCATGAAAGCAAGTTTAAACAGGTGGGTTTTGAGGTGGGATATTAACTCATTCACTGCCAGACGATGTTCAAATGTGTCCACTCCAGTGCCAGGGTTTTTGGTATTTTCACCTAAATTGCAGGACTCACAGAATATTGAGTTTTAGGACTCCATAAACATTCAATACAGCGTAAAAAAAAAACGTATATTCTCTTTTTTTCATCAGAAAAAAAACGTGTTGATTCCTAAGTTAAATGAGTCTGGAGTTATCTGAGTTTGAAATGGGTGCGGTTGTACAAGATACAATACATATTAATTTATATCGCGCTTGGGGAGCAAGTGGGGGCGGCGGTCCAAAAGGCAAACACTGCCCTCTCGTGAAAGGAAAAAAAAAAAAAACATTGGCAGAGGTCTGACCAGCGCTTTATCGGCACGCCCGCTGCAGGAAAAACCAAAACCCGAACAAATTCAGGAATGGCACATTATGTATTGCTTCAATTCCTTAGACTCTCTTCTTTCATCAGAAAAAGGAGGTCTGACCGCAGCTTGAAACGCACCCCATAAATTCGGGAATGGCGCTCCACGTCATGCTTTTCAATTCCCGAATAAATTCGGTAATGGCTGTGAATGGGTCCAGACACCCGTAAAAACACATCAACTCAACGTGGAGGGTGATTTATTTGTTATTATTTTTTTTGTGATGGACCATATTTTCCCATAAAACACTCAAAACAAATCGATGCCTTGCTCCAATTAAATGTTAGCCAGGTTTAAATTCATCCCAAACGCACAATTGCACAAACTACACCCACAAGGCTGCAACCTTGTTCGACTTCAGCCGCCACACACAATCTCACCCTCATCGCTCTTCAGTGCAGGTGTGCAATACCCAACCCCCCCCCCCCCTTCCCACCACCTACCCTCACCCAATTGCCAGAGCAAGGAGATGCAACAGAGGTCATCGGACCACCCAGATGAAGCACTTAGCCGGAATAGCTAATATGACAAATGTGCCGGAAGAGCTATGCAGATGAGCGGGAGGTATACTGTATATCCTCTGCCGTGTGATAATGTTAAAGGACAACCGACACCATTTTTTTGTTTCCTAACTGACATCAGAAAAACATTTTATAGCATCTAAAATACCCAAAACACGCAGGCTGATATTTTTAGTCAAATACAAAATACCAATAAAAATGAGTTAAAGTGTCCCAAAACTACTTCAAAATGACCCCGGAAATGGCAAATTTCAGAAGGTCCCGCCCCCTTATTCGTGACGTCACGCCAGGACGTCTTGCCTTGCTCTCGAATCAAAACAATGGCTTCAGATTCGGAGAAGATGCTTTCTTGTTACTCATCCACTTATGAATATGATTGAAATAGTTCTGAAGAGGAAAGCATAAATGTTTGCAATCGATTAAAGAAGTCGTTCCAGATCAATTCGAGCCGTCAGGACTCCGATGTAGCGTCTCAGAAAATGCACAAGATGGCGCCCAAGCTCCGTTGGAAATGGGCTGATTTGTATGCTGGGAATTTGTGTCAACTAGTATCAAATAGTAGTCTTGGTGCAATACACGATTCACCATTGCGTTATTTATGTGTTTTCCTTCTAATTTCGCCATCAACACGATGTTTTCAGACCAAACAAAGTAACCAAAATGCATTGTGTGTCGCTTTCTCGGTCTGGGGCGTTCCTTCAGTGACGTCACATATGGAATCGTAACCAACTCGAAAACAAGACTTCCTGAACATTCAGCGTGAGTCTTAAAACGTAAAATATAGCTATAAGCGGGAGAATCCATGTAAAATACGCTCAGTAGAAGTCATTTCATTTGATTTTACAAATTATGGACACAACTTGTCCGGAGGTGTCAGTTGTCCTTTAAGTCATTTTTATTGGTGTTTTGCATTTGACTAAAAATATCAGCCTGCGTGTTTTGGGTATTTTAGATGCTATAAAATGTTTTTCTGATGTCAATTAGGAAACAAAAAAATGGTGTCGGTTGTCCTTTAAGTAAAAATATCGTACGGATATGCGCAGTAGAGTTGTGTATGCACTCCCCCGTCATATATTAACTAGAGGTATGCGCCATGGGCCTGATATCGAGCGGAGACATCTTATGTATGCACTTCATGTGATGAATTGAAATATGTGTCTAATACATGGATGGAGATATGTACGCGCTCAATACTGCGCGATTTGCGGTGGTACGTATGCGCTGCACGTTGTATTGATATGCCGAGATACGCATGTGATCCATGCCAAAAAGACGACGGCCATGCTTTGAACAGAGTGCACTTAAATACATATGATGCAATGGCGGACTGTCAAAGCCTGCAAAGCCTTCTCTGCTGGCCTAAAAATATCTGAATCACGGACTGATGTGAGTTTTATTTAGATAGTAAGAAAGCTACGTCGCCAACAGATAGCTACCTAGATAAACAGCCACCCAGATAGCTATATAGCTAATAGATAGCTAAATAGATAGAAAGCCAGCCAGTCGGCTAGCAGATAGCTAATAGATAGCAGAGCGATAGCTTGCCAGATTGCTAGCCACCTAGATAGGCATATAGCCAATAGCAAGCTAAATAGAGAGCAAGCTAGCTAGCTAGTTAGCTAATACACTTAAAATCATAAAAGTCAAAGAACATTCAGGGCGATGGACAACCTGGCCCCACGTTAGCATGTTAGCAGGCTGCACTAGTTGCCACACGGTATTTTGGTCTTTTAACTTCAAGATGGCGCCACGAGATGGCTCATATATTTAGTTTTTCTACTTTTTCCTTTCCATCACTTGTAGCGGTAGCGAGCGGAATAAGCAAATATATTGTGTTGATTTAATAGCGGTTTTATCAACCCAAAATGGCTGAAGGAGGAGAAAAATTTTTTATTTGGTTGGAGATTTACTGTTAAAGCCATTTTCAAGATGGGCTTTTCAAGAAGAAATGGACATCATTAAGAAAGGTCGGTCGGTTATTTCCTGGCTAACAGTACTCAAGTGGATTTGTAGTAAATCACACCACATTTTTTCAGTCTAGATTGATTCAGATGTAGCACTGCTGAAGGCCTAGCGATGAAATTCACAGCCCGCCAATGATATGATGAGTCGATGGAGGTCGGGGGAAGAAACATATTTTATCCAGGAGGATTTGCAAGCAGCGTAACGATCCCGCTTTCTGGTTACTGGGCCAGAGCCATCCCCCGTTTTCGATAAATATGAATAGATTATGTTCATTTTGCGCAGCGGTGAGGAAGGAAAGTCATCATTATTTAAGCTGATGGATCGTCATTCAAAAGCATCTAGCGTGTCATGACGCTGAAGGCCGCCAGGTGTAGGTCGCTTCCCCGGTAAAATGCCCCCTGAATGATGATACCGAAAAATTGTTTCAAACGCCTTTCAAAGCTCTCAAGGACATTTTAGTGTCACAGACAAGCATAGATACAATAATAAATACAATTAGAATTAGAATACAATAAATAAAATACAATTATAAATAGAAACAAGAGATAGAGCTACACAGAAAATGCAATTTTAAATAGGTGGGCGTAATACATGCAATTCCTCGCAAATAAAATTACCGTATTTTCTCGCACTATATGCTGCACCTAAAAGAAAACTTTTTTTCAAAAGCTGACCATGCGCCTCCTAATCCGGTGTGCCTTATGTATGGTTTTAAAATGGCATTCAGTGAAGGCGACCCTTATAATGCGGTGCACCTTATGTATGGAAAAGGTTTGTAAATATATATTCCAGAAAATACGGTATTTATGTTTCATATTTATCCAACAATACCCAATGTTTTTTTTTTTGGCCAGACTTCTAGGCAGTAATTTTGATACTTTTTAAACCACTGCAAGTTTCTTATGATTCTACATTAAGCCTGATACATTTTAATATATGCAATTCCTCACAAATAAAATTATTTATTTTTCATATTTATCCAAACAACACCTTTTTATTTTGCCAGGCTTCTATGCATGCAGTAATCATGATATTTTTAAACCACGGAGAATTTCTTATGCTATGCTAATGATGTTTTCCAAGTGTCCCCGTTGCAACACACCTGATCAACTCTTCAGATAATTAGCAAACAAATTAGCCTGTTCATTTGAATCAGCTGTGAGACTTGGAAAACATGTAAAATGGCCCCTGATGACACAAGTCTGACACCTGTGCTTTAATACATCAACATTTTCCTATTATTAATTGAATATATTACAAAAAAAGTATACATTTTATATATACATTGCATCATATGCTACATTCACGGTGCCTCGTTTCACATTTTAAGGTGAAAAAAATGACATGTGGCCGAATTGCCTGGCGTTGCGCGTGCACGGGTTCAACTAAGACGCGCGTGCACAGCAAGAGCACAAATGTCATAAAAAACAATTCATAATTTGAAATACATATGTATTTATAGTATGTATAGTACAGTAAATATCTGTCGTATAACGTGCGCGCCACATTGTTAAAAGGCGCGTGCACGAGCACACTAACACGCGTTCGGAACTCACCAAAATAAAATACTTGTGTTCATAATATAGCCTTATAATACATTTGTTGTAAAAATGATCAAATTGTTGCTTACCGCTCTGCGAGTCTGTGAAGATTCTTTAGATTTCAAGAAGCCCACGAAGAATGAGGACGAGGTTGTTTTTTTTCTTGGGGGGGGGGGGGGGGGGGGGGCTTGGCTCGGTCCAAACTTGAAGCGATGCCGGACTTTCTCTGCTAGTTCTTTTATTCTTCTTATTTCATTTTTATCGCTTCTTTTTCTTCTTTTTGCCCCCCCTCACAGCCACTCTCTTCTTTTGTCCATGCCGGCCTTCCTTTACACAATGTGGTCGCTCACTATGTGGTCTGCTGCGTAAAAACGGTGCCACGATCCCCGCGGGCCCCTTCCGTCACAACGGTGCCGGCTGATGGTGATGATGCTCGGGTCATGTTTGACGGTCTGAACGTAACCTTCTTCTTCTTCTTTTTATATATTAATTTAGCCTCCGTAGGAGGACCGACCTCTCGTGGCGATTACAACCGATGTCAGCGCTCACGAGTCGGTCATATGCTTCGATCATACTCGCTCACATGCTTGCCTCGGCATTGTCTTGCCTGCTCCCATATCCTCCGCGCGGACCACCGATTCGCCGATCTGTTGACGACCGGGGAGCAGCGCTCGGATCCCGGTGAAGGTCTGGGAGGAGAGGCGGGGCGGCGGTTCTCGCGGTTTGGATTTTTCTGGAGTTTCCTCCGCGTGGAAGTCTGGGAGCCGAAATCCTCCTGAGTGACAGTTGAGGAGAGTGAGGGGGTGGGGGTGGGGGGGGGGGGGGTCTCCTAGGCACGCGCGTGTCTCGGTGAGGAACGAGGACCGCGCGTGCGCATTTGTAACCGCTGCGCGCTCCCGATGGGTCAGCAGCTGTTTAATAAAGGAACAGAGACTACGAAAATTATGACTTTAATTATTATTATTAAATTATTATTTCAACAATTAAGATAAGGAGATGAATAAATGCAAATTTTAGACTTTGGGGGAGGCTATTTTCGAAGTTTTTCAGATTTTGATTGGCATTAGAATTTTGCAGGTGTGGCGTTTTAGGCGGATTTAGAAAAAATCGGAGTCGGCTTTTGGAGTTCTTGGGGAGTTTTGTGGGCATTTTGATGTTTTAAGTCATTAAAACTTCAAGTATTAAGGGAGATCTTCTTGAGTTTGGGGGGGGGGGATCTGAGAAAGGTTAGAGATTTAGAAGGGATTTTTAAAAAAGTGGAAATAGCAAGTTGCGTTTCCCTTGATTATCTCTTTTGTCAGTCCGACTCATAACGTCCTGTCTCAGCGGGGACGATGAGACATTGTCTGATTGTGTCAGGGGATGATGATTCAGGATTTGAGGGGTGCCGCGGGGGCAAGTAGTCACAATGTCACATGGCAACATTTTTGTTATGTATTTATTTTCCCCAGTGACGGGCATGGATTTCATCGCTAGGCCTTCAGTAGTGCTATGTCTAAATAAATCCAGACTGAAAAAAATGTGGTGTGATTTACTACAAGTCCACTAGAGGGTACCATTAGCTAGTTAATAACTTAGCGATCTTAATAATAATAATAATAATGCATTTAATTTCTTTTCTTAATGATGTCCATTTTGTTCTTGAAAGTCCACCTTGAAAATGGATTTCACAGTAAATCTGCAACCAAATCAATTGTCTTCTCCTTCAGCCATTGTGGGTGGACAAAACTGCTATTAAATCAACACAAGAATATATTTGCTGATGCAGCTCGCTACTGATACAGTATGCTAGCTCTGGCCAGTATGCTCTTGTCATTAGCGGCTGATAAGAGCAGTTTTCGCAAATTATGATTGGCGAGTGATTACCTTTTGGGTTGCCAACTCAAAATCTAATTGTTCAGAGCAACAGTTTGATCGACACATTACATGCGACAGGGCCTGCAGAACTTTATTGTGAAGGCGTGCAGGTCGAATTCTAACCCTGGTAGAAAATAATGGCTGAAATTTGATTGGTTAAATGCTAAAATACAAAAACACACCTGGAAGCAGCGCAACTGGGAAAAAGTAATAAAAGGAAGCTGAAAAACAATTCGGAATTATTCAAGAAGAATTCATGGACAAAATATGATTATCAGTCTGTGATTCTGATATTTTTAGGCCAGCAGAGAAGGCTTTGACCGTTCGCCACTGATTTCCCACCCACACCTTACATCTAAAAAGTGACGACCCAGACAATCACAAATAGGACACTTCAAAGGATGACAATTAACTGGATTTGGAGTATACCATTAAAGGACAACCGACGTCTCCCGACAAGTTGTGTCCATAATTTGTAAAATGGCTTCAAATGACTTCTACTGAGCGTATTTTAATAACATTCCACCGCATATAGCTATATTTTACGTTTTAAGACTCGCTCTGAATATTCAGGAAGTCTTGTTTTTGAGTTGGTGACGAGTCCGTACGTCACGTCACTGAAGGAACGCCCCTAACCGAAAAAAAAAGACACATTGTAGCAGTCCTTCCATCACGTCAATGTATTTTGCTGTACATGTTTGGTCTGAAAACCGTGTTGCACCCAAAAGCCGCCAGAAGAGGGCGTCCAAGTTCCATATAAGGTATTTATCAGCCTGTGGAAGCGGAGATGGCCACTGGAGGTCGCCATTTTGTGCCTCTTTTTTTTGGGTGATTTTCCCCCAATGTCGCCTCAAAATGGCATGGAAAAGATTCTTTAATCGATTACAAACACGTATGCTTTCCTCTTCAGAACTATTTGATTCATATTCATAACTGGATGTGTAACAAGAAAGCATATTCTCCGAATCTGAAGCCATTGTTTGGATTCTCCAGCAATGCAAGACGTCTTGGTGTGACGTCACGAAAGGGGGGCGGGACTCTCTGAAAATGCCCAATTCGCAGCTCAATTTTTTTTTGCAGATTTTGGACACTTTAAGTCATTTTTATTGGTGTTTTGCATTTGACTAAAAATATCATACTGCGTGTTTTGGGTATTTTAGATGCTATAAAACGTTTTTCTGATGTCAGTTAAGAAACAAAAAAATGACATCGGTTGTCCTTTAAGAAAAGAAAATCACTATAAACGATGCAAAGACTGAATCGTGCGGTAAAAAACAAGGAAAATGAGAGCGATATAAGGTAAAGTTGAGCAGATGGAACCTGAAAAAAGGGGTCCATCTTGCCCTTGAACACACCAGAAGAATCTCTTGTGTCTTTTCTCAACCATCGTCTATATTTAGCAGCACATGGGACCACAGATTGCAACAAGTGCTCGGGGGCCCTTCAGTGTTCAGACCGGCAAGAAGCGGCGCCATCCGTCTCGTGGCCCGCGGTCGGGAACGAGCTACGACTCACGCCAGAGCGCTGGAGGACGACGAGCGACGAGATCGAGTCAGTCTTTTTCTGTCGAGGGGGTGACCCGACCCCTCAAGACGTACAGTGGTGCCTCTAGATATGAGCTGCGTTCATTTTGGGCCTATGCTCGGAACTCGAATTACAGTGATACATTGACGAACTTAATTGGTTCCAAGACAGAGTGTGTAAGGTGAAAAGTGTGTAGCCCAAAAATCAATTTCCCGTAGGAAACCATTAAAATGAGAATAATCTGTTCCCAGGTCCCCATAAAACGTAATTTTCTACTTTATAATTTTCTAAGCCTTAAAACTACACAAAATATTCCTTATTTAATGTATAATACATGTGCTATGTTATTATAATAAAATAAACTGTACTGTATAATAAGTTTGTTGTATTTACCTTTGTGATGGTCGTTAATGGATTGATAATGGAGTGGCCGGTTTCATCAGCATTAAACACTTGAGGAACGTAAGCTTCTTCTTTCACCATCTTGAGGAATGATCCCTTGCAGGTGCTTTCTCTGTGATAATTTTATCTAGTTCTTCATCAATTGTGTTCTGTTTAGCTGGGTTGATAGCTTTTTGCATCAAGTGTACAGATGGCTTGTGCGGGTTGTTTGTGGAGCCTGATTAAGGGGATGTTTTAACCTTGCAATCTACACTCTGCCTTTGAACGATCAAAGTTGAAACTCACTCACTGTCTCTTTAATGTTTAAACCACCACCACCCCTCACTGCTGCATTCTTGACCAATCACGTGGCTTTAACCGAAGACTGGGGGCGGGGAATAGAGGACAAAAACAGTCTGCTGCCATTTTGTTATTGAGGCAGCTCCGTGTACGAAAAAGTTCATATGCCAAGGTAAAGTTTGCATGCCAAGAAAAAAAGTTCATAAATTTAACGTTTGTAAACCGAAAAGTTCGTAAGACAAGGGGTTCGTAAACCGAGGTATCACTGTACTGCTAAAAAATGAATGGAAATGATATTAATCTAACCTCCTGCAAAAAAAAACACAACAAAATAATTAACCTAAGAAAAACAACTTAAACAAATTCTCTTTATTTGATGTTTAGTTTGACAATTAATTTTGGTACTGGAATATATAGTACAATTATTCTATATCCAGATTTTGGATTGGACAAGTCCAATTATCAGCATCACGTGCAGTCGGAAAATGGTCGTTTTTTTATAGACATTCCGGTAAAAAGTGGACAGTAGCGCCGTAGCTTGCATTTGAAAAGGGACCCCCTGCCCCCACCCCAAACAAAGTATCAATATTTATATGTACAGTCCAAGTCGTGTCGCTTCAGTGTCTTCACTGTCACGTTTCATCAGCGTCTTAGTTTCTTCCCAACTTTGGCTTGGTCCCCCCCGACTGCCTCCATTCATTCATCAACATGTCCATCAGTCACAACCCACACAGAGTCGCGGGTCGACACGGCGATCACCGCAAACGTCGCCGCGGATGCGACCTCGCTCAAAAGGTTTCTGGAGAGGAGCGTTTGTCGACAAATTGAATAAAGTTGGTGTTTATAAAGGGTCAGAAGTAGTAAAGTCGAATCCAGATCTGTACCAAATTGCATTTGGCGACTTCATTATCTTTAATCACTGATTTTTGGGTAATGTTGAGGTCATTTAGCTTGCATGGTCCCTATCGCCTGTGGGCGTTTTGTGTAATATCATTGCAAGGATCCTCATGCCCCTCCCCCCAAAAAATCACCCAGAATCAATGAAAAGGTTTCATCAGTCGTCATCTGTACTTCTTTTAAGATGTTGGAGGTTTCCCTAAGTTCCAGCACTACTTTAGTTCACTGACGAAGCTTTTCGGATGAGGAGCAAAACACCTTCAAAGAAGTACAGATGACGGCTGAAGAAACCTTTTCATCGATGGACCACTCCTGTACGACTGTGAGTTTACACAGACACCATGAATTAAAATGAGGATTTTCGTCAATGGTAATTAAAAAAGAAGAAACCAAGTTGAAGTACAAAGACACTTTTTTTTGTTTTTTATTATTGAAATCAACAGCATATTGTTAAAAAATGGTTTCCATTGTGTTTGGTGTATACTACAACAACTATTTTATACATACAGAAAACAAAAGGAGAAATAAAAAAACATGATGACTGTATATCTACCAGGATGTATATTTTTTTAAGATAAAAAAAAAAGTTTTAGCCACGTTGTGGTCGCACTCACAAGGGATAATTTAGCACAACGTCCTGTTTGGCCAGCTCCAACAACATAGGATCGTCGAAAAATTTGCTGATGCTTACGTCCTCGCTCAAACCCTGCCGAAAATAAATAAATAAATAGATAGATAGATAGATAGATAGATAGATAGATAGATAGATAGATAGATAGATAGATAGATAGATAGATAGATAGATAGATAGATAGATAGATAGATAGATAGATAGATAAATAAAATTGCACTCCAAATGTATTGTAAGCATTCACCGGTTACCAGAATTGCATTCATAATAATAGTAGTAGTAATAATAATAACAATAATAATAATAATAATAATAATAATAATAATAATAATAAGAATAATAACAATATTAATTAAAAAAATATAATAATACAAAATAATAATAATAATAATAAAACTAATAATAATAATGATAACCATAATAATAAAACTAATAATAATAACAATAACCATAATAATAATAATAATAACAATAACAATAATAATCAAAGTCAAAGAATAAAAGGCAACGGGACAAAGTGTGCAAAGACAAATTTGATTCAAGCTGACATACAAACACAGATAAATTCATTTTCAAATGCATTCATGTTGTTTCTTGCCACATTAATTGATATTTATAGATAATGTTATTATTGTTAATTATATGCAATAATATTAATTATACACTGCATTTGAACCTATTTAATACTATGTTTTAATTTTATTTTGAAAATTGCATTTATCTGTGTTCATATGCTCGGCGTAAATGGGTTAAAAAAATGATTTGTGAATAAAAACCCCCACAGGCGATGATAAACAATATGAAGAAAAAAAAGTTCACCTTGCGTCGTCGGGTCTTGATCATGAATTCTCTGGCCAGGTGGGGGGCAGGTTGAGGCTCCAGGGGTCTTATCACGATGCTTTTGTCCAGCGGGTCGCCGGGAACAATCTGGCAAATATGATTATTTCATGATCAAGCTCATAAATCAATTTATTTAGATTTAGATTTTCCCTGTGGGAAACAAATTAACACATTAAGACAACTCAGCCCTGCCCCCTAAAAAAAGTGAAAATAATCCAATTAAAATTGCAATCCAAATGTATTGTAAGCATTCACCGGTTACCAGAATTGCATTAATAATAATAGGAGTAATAATAATACAAATAATAAAAGTAATAATAATATTATTATTATCACGAATAATAATAATGAAGATAAAAATAGTGATGATGATAATAATAATAATAATAATAATAATAATAATAACATTTTCATTATTATCATTATCATTATTATTAATGATAATAATGATAGTATTATAATTATAATAATTATTACTATTACTAAAATTATTTTTACTATTATTATTGTTATTATTATTACTACTATGATTATTAATGCAATTCTGGTAACCGGCGAATGCTTACATTTGGATTAAAATTTTATTTGGATTTTTATATATTTTTAATAGTGATAATAATAATATTTTTATTATTATTATTATTATTATCCTTACTATTATCATGAATAATAATAGTCATTAATAATAATAATGCATAATAATAATAACAGTAATGATAATAATAATGAGAATAGTTATAATAATGGTAACAATAATAATATTAATAATAATAATGATAAGATAACAGTAATAATAATAATGATAATAATAATAATAATGATAAGATAATGATCATAGTAATAATAATTAAATAATAATAATAATAATGATAGCAATAATAATAATGATAATAATAATCATACTAATAATAATAAATGTAATTCATAAGTGCCTCTCAAAACATCTGCCAAATATCAGAGATGTCATTGGCCTCATATTCAAAAATCCATAAATTCTAAAAACCCCGTCTGGATAACATGAAAGAAGCATCTTTGAGGATGCTTCTCATTTGTATCAAGCTGAGAGGAAGAGGGAAAGAAAAAAGAATCTGAGAAACAATCAATCAAATCTGAAAAATGTCGCTGAGTGGGCACCTTTTTTTATTTTTGGGTGTTTTTTTTTTCCTCCACCTGCCTGCCTCTCATCTGAATCATTGCCTTGCTTGTGTTGCGTTACTGCCACTGACTCAGGAGCGCGTCCATCATGTTGATGGGGAGGCAAGATGTGCTGGTGACTGGTGTTGGCATCGGTGCAACGTTGGCAGGGGAAGTCGGTAATTTCTTTATTTTTTTATTTATTTGAAGACAATTTAGCCAATGAGTCACGTAAATCACAAGCACGTCATGAGCCTCATTGTCAGGTAACGCTATCGCAACATGCAAGACTTGACTCTCTGTGTCTTTGTGTTGTTATATTATTTTTATTTTTTGCTTCATCAGGCACAAAGTATTTTGGATTGACTCATTCACATAATAATAATAATAATAATAATAATAATAAGAATACATTTAATTTCTAAGCGCCTTTCAAAACTCTCAAGGACACTTTACAGTCACGGGATAAGTACTTTTTTTGTGTGTTTTCTTTGTGCGGGTGAGCAGCAGCAGCCATTCGCGCCAATGTTCACTCTACCCGGAAGTAACACAGCAGCAAAGGTATGAAAGGAAGAGGAAAGGAAAGAAAGAAGTAGAAAAACAAAATGCAGGAGCTGCTGGAAGTCAACGAAAAAAAAAACAAATATGACGGAATTGAAAATACGACGTAGAGCGCTATTCACGAATTTGTTCGGGTTTTCTTTTTTCATGCTTGGGTGCTGATAAAACGCTGGCCATGGCCTCAGGCAATGTTTTTCTTTTCCACAAGGGGGCATCATTTCCCTTTTTTCCATGTTAGCGCTTTGTTCCAGCTTCAGCTGGTGTTAAAGCGCTACATAACCCAATATGGATGTATTGCATTGTATTTTGGACAGCCGCCCTCATTTCAAGCTCATATAACTCCAGACCCATATCATTTAGGAATTAACTCTTGTTTTCAGATAAAAGAAGAGAGTCAAAGGTTTCTTACACTGCATTGAATGTTTATGTAGTCCTCAAACCCAATATTCTGTGGGTCTTGGAATTTGAGTGACAATGACAAAAACCCTGGCACTGGAGTGGACACATTTTTGCACATTGACTGGTAGTGAATGAGTTAATTAAAGGTCCAAAACAATCCAGGAAGTGAACGTGTTTATGGAAATTTACTGTCTGCCACAAATTACGGCTTCTTGACTTCAGCCTGTCCTGAAATATTGATTATTCTCTCCCCGTGTAAGACACCCAAGACTGAAGGCAAGTTTCCCAGCCTCAGGATGGGACAACACATGGGAAGCCACCATCAAGCGAGACGCTGGAGGCAAATCAACAGATGGACGACGAAGCACTAAGTTGACATCGATGACATGGCGGCACTGGCAGACCACCAGCGCACTAACAAGCTTAATGGGGGCAAACAAAGCGTCGTCCAGGGGCAGCTGAATCAACGCGAGTCAGTCTGTTGCGCCCAAAGCGCCTTGGCGGGCGAACAAGACGAATGCTGAGTCAGTAAATATGTAATTACGCAAGCTAGTGATGATGTGATTCCCTTGCTGGAGGCCATCGAGCAGATCCCTCGAGGGACAAGGACAACCAGTTTGCGACTTGGGAGAAATAAATCAGACCTCTGGCGCGGCGTGATAGGATTCGTTTACATTTCACCTGATTATAAACACGAACGTCGGCTATGAAAATATGATTGGTGGAGAAATAACGGTGATAAATGACCTGAAGAACAAACGCAAAAATCGCTCTGGGTAGCTTTTGAAAGTCATTGTGATTGTACAAATGCAGAATATGAGAGACACGATTTGCTTCAGTATGAAATCTGTTGGGAAGATGTAAAAAATCCAAATTACAACTGAGTTTCACCTTTTTAACGGTCCAACTAAAATAAATAAAGCCCCTCCCATATTTGTTGCACTCGTCGATCAGATCAACACACTCATGAAACTTGCATTTTACCTCAGTCACTGCAAGACGATGTGCAAAAATGTGTCCAGTCCAGTGCCAGGGTTTTTGTCATTGTCACTCAAATTGCAGGACCCACAGAATATTGAGTTTTAGGACTACATAAACATTGGATACATCGTTAGAAACCTTAGACTCTCTTTTTTCATCAGAAAAACAGCTAATTCCTAAATGATATGGGTCTGGAGTTATATGACTTTGAAATGGGGGCGAATGTACAAAATACAATAAAATAAATAATAGAAAAAAATAAGAGTTGATTCCTACATTATATGGGCCTGGAGTTATATGACTTTGAAATGGGGGTGACTGTACAAAATACAATAAAATACATAACAGAAAAAAAGTTAATTCCTAAGTTATATGGGTCTGGAGTTATTTGAACTTGAAATTGGGGTGACTGTACAAAACAATAAAATACATAGTAGAAAAAAAGAGTTAATTCCTAAGTTATATGGGTCTGGAGTTATTTGACCTTTGAAACGAAACCTTCACTTTTGTACAGGGGCGACTGTGGACCACTCCTGTACGACTGAGAGCTTACAAACAATAAAATACATAGTAGAAAAAAAGAGTTAATTCCTAAGTTATATGGGTCTCGAGTTATTTGACCTTGAAATGGGGCCGGCTGTACAAAATACAATAAAATACCTAATAGAAAAAAAGAGTTAATTCCCAAGTTACATGGGTGTCGGGTTATTTGAGCTTGAAATCGGGGAGGCTGTACAAAATACAATGCAATACATATGTATTAGTTCATATAGCGCTTGAACAACAGTAACAAAGCGCTAACATGGAAAAAAGGGAAATGCCTTGTGGAAAAGGAAAAATCACTGCCAGAGGCCATGGCCAGCGCTTTATTGGCACCCAAACAAGAAAAAACAAGATCCGAACAAATTCGGGAATGGCGCTCTACGTCATATTTTCAAATCTTGAATAAATTGATGAATGAGTTAATTGAGCGCTCCCAATTAAACATGAGAAGCGGGTTTCGCCACTTCTATTTCCTGTATGCTGCCGGTGAGACGTTCAGGTGCAAAGACGTCACCTTCACTATGGCTTCCAGAAGAAGGAATTTGCCGTAATAAGCACTCATCTTATCTAAGTGGAGCTTAACGCCGAGCGACAGCCGCTGAGAGCGCGCGCAAACACATGTCGAACATGGCAGGCCGGGACGGGGCTTAAATCTTAATGACTCACCACTTGCCGCACATCAGCGGTGATTGAGGCCGAGTGGCGGATGGGATGCGCAATGTGCGGCTGTACAGCGTGGACATTTGTTGCGTGTTACGCGATGTCGACACGTGTGCCTTCGGTGTCGCGGTCACGGTTTGGGGTTTTAAAAGTTCTGTACAGGTGGATTGAACGGTGCACAACTGACAACATAAATCTTCCGTGTACACTGTGAAATGAGTTTTATACACAGTACAGTGGTGGATGGTCAGGGCCTACGAGGCCTTCTCTGCAGGCCTGCCTAAAAATATCTGACTGATGTTAATTGTATTTTGTCCGTGAATTCTTATTAATTCATTCACTGCCAGGCGTGCAAAAAATGTGGCAGTGAATGAGTTAAGAACAGTCGGACAGTTATTTCCTGGCTAACGGTACCCTCTTGCGGACGTATAGTAAATCACACCACACTTTTTTACAGTCACCGCTGTGGAATGATTCGGACGTAGCACTACTGAAGGCCTACTTGTGAAATTCACGGCTCACCACTCACACAGTACAGTGATACCTTGGTTTACGAACCCCTTTGCTAACAAAGTTTTCGGTTTACAAACGTAACATTTATGAACATTTTACCTTGGCATAAAAACTATTTTTCGGGATACACACGGAGCTGCCACAATGAGTGATGTGTCGTTCCCAACGAGCCCGTTCTCCTTGTTTGGGTCCTCTATTCCCCGCCCCCAGTCGTCGGTTAAAGCCACGTGATTGGTCAAGAACGCAGCAGTGAGGGGGTGGAGGTTACAGACAGAAAGAGTGAAGCCATTCTCCAAAAAAGAAAATGGCAGCCAACATTTTTTGTCCTCTATTCCCCGCCCCCAGTCTTCAGTTAAAGCCACATGATTGGTCAAGAACGCAGCAGTGAGGGGGGGTTAAACATTAAAGATACAGGCAGACGACGCATAGAGTGATAAGAATGGAGAGAAAACAGTGAAATTTGGACTCGTTTCAACTTTGATAGTTCAAAGGTAGAGTGTAGACTGCAAGGTTAAAATATCACATCAATCAGGCTCCACAAACTACCCGCACAAGCCATCTGTACACTTGATGCAAAAAGCTATCAAGCCAGCTAAACAGAACACAATTGATGAGGAACAAGGTAAAATTATCGCAGAGAAAGCACCGACAAGGGATCAGTCCTTAAGATGGTGAAAGAAGAAGGTTATGTTCCTCATCAAGTGTTTAATGCTGATGAAACCGGCCACTCCATTCCATCAAGCCATCAACGACCATCACAAAGGTACATAAAACGACTTTATTATATAGTACAGTTTATTTCTTTAATTATAATACCGTAGCATATTTATTATACATAAAATAAGGTATACAGTAAAGTCTCGTTATATCGATATTCAAGGGAGTCCGAAAAAATATCGATATAACCGGGACTATCGATATATCCGACCCTGTTTGCATGTAATTTTCTCCGTGCGTGCATAGAAATAGTATCGATTTAACCGGGACTATCGATATATCCGATAACGATATAACGTGACTTTACTGTATTTCGTGTAGTTTTAAGGTTTAGAAAATTAGAAAGTAGAAAATTATGTTTTATGGGGATCTGGGAACTGATTATTCTCATTTTGATGGTTTCCTATGGGAAATTAATTTTTGGGATACACACTTTTTGCCTTACACACTGTCTGGGAACCAATTAAGTTTGTAAGCCAAGGTATCACTGTATATAGTTAAAAAATATATTTTGAATCTACGAAATAATATTTATACTTCCTTATTAAATCAACAAGAGTTTGCATCAACTTATTTGTGGCATAAAATTAATTTGGTGGCAAATTCATACCTGCCAGTGGTGAAAGACCGACAGAGCGAAGGCCTGGCCCTGAGTGTGCGTGCGAAGGTCGGTCTCAAAGCCAAAGGAGTCAATGGCCGGGATGAAGGCCTTGATCGTGTAGAGGGGAGAACCCGGAATGGGCGCGTCCTGCGTGACGTGACCTCTGCGAAACGATGACAGCGTGAAATCCGATTGTCGTTTTGAGAGTGTAAGTCCTCGTGGAAAGAGACCGACCTCCTCCTGGCGAGCACCGTGTAGACGGCAGAGACGCAATCAGCGGGCGCTTGAACTTCCACAAAGTAGTATGGTTCCATCAACCTTGGGGTGGCCTGAAGTGCAAAAATAGGAACCAGAAGAACCCAGTTGAAGATGCGGCAATCACATGTATGCGTGACACTGTCAAAATCAGATTAGAAGGCCTGCCAAAAAAAACGGGTGAGCGAGAAACGTCGCCGGGTTGTAATTAAAGAGAACGATCGTCAGCGAAATGCAAAGTGTAATCAGTGTAATGGAACATTAAAGAAAGTGAGGCGGTAGGAGTCGAATGACAGACGGGAAAGATGGCGGAGGTTTGGGGGGTTTGGGAGGAGGGTAACGCTGAGCTCACCATGAGGAAGGCAGAGTACACAACCCTCCTGGCGGTCGGGATGACCTGGCCTCCTCCGCGGTGAAGCGGCTCTTGAGCGATGACCGCATCTAAGATCTTGAACTTGACGTTACGGATGGCTGGCGGATATTTAGAAGGGAGAAAGACGTCAATGAGGGGAAAAATAAAAATACAAGATTCTCGCCGGCAATATTCATGGTGAAGTTGGCGTGAGGGGTTGCGCAAGTTTTAGCATTAGCATTAGCTTCTGAGCGAATTGCCCCAACAGCTTCAGAATCAGAAAGCCTTTAATCATCCCACAATAGGGAAATGTTGATTTTTTTAAAAAACTTCCTAAGCAAGTTTAAAGAAAAACATATTTTCCGGTGTTTAAGGCGCACCTAAACGCCTTCATTTTCTTTGAAAGGCGCTTAGAAATGAAATCTATCATTATTAATATTAAATATTAAATCATATATATATATATATATATATATATATATATATATATATATATATATAAATAAAACTCCTCGTCTCACCCACCATGGGTGGTGTCTGTCCCCATTTCAGCTCGGGTCCTCTACCAGAGGCCAGGAAGCTTGAGGGTTCTGCGCAGTATCCGTGCTGTTCCCAGCACTGCGCTTTTCTGGACCGAGATATCCGATGTTGTTCCCGGGATCTGTTGCAACCACTCGTCGAGTTTGGGGGTCACTGCCCCAAGTGCTCCGACCACCACAGGCACGACTGTCACCTTTACCTTCCAGGCTCTCTCCAGCTCCTCTCTGAGCCCTTGGTATTTCTCGATTTTCTCATGTTCCTTCTTTCTGATGTTCCCATCACTCGGGACCGCTACATCCACGTCAACGGCTTTCCTTTCCCCTTTATCTATGACCACGATATCTGGTTGGTTGGCCATTACCATCTTGTCAGTCTGTATCTGGAAGTCCCACAGGATTTTTGCTCGGTCATTCTCCACCACCTTGGGAGGTGCTTCCCATTTTGACCTTGGGGTTTCCAGTCCATACTCCGCACAGATGTTTCGGTAGACTATGCCAGCCACCTGGTTATGGCGCTCCATGTAGGCTTTCCCTGCCAGCATCTTACACCCTGCAGTTACGTGTTGGATTGTCTCAGGTGCCTCTTTGCACAACCTACACCTTGGGTCTTGTCTGGTGTGGTATATCCTTGCCTCTATGGCTCTGGTGTTCAGGGCCTGTTCTTGGGCAGCCAGGATGAGTGCCTCTGTACTGTCCTTTAGGCCAGCCCTCTCTAGCCACTGATAGGACTTCTTGAGATCAGCCACTTCTGCTATGGTTCGGTGGTACATCCCGTGTAGGGGCTTTTCCTCCCATGATTGTCCCTCTTCCAGCACCTCATCCTCTGTTCCCCATTGACTGAGACATTCTCCGTTGGAGCCATCTCTTTGATGTATTCATGGAGCTTGGATGTTTCATCCTGGACAGTGGCTCTCACACTCACTAGTCCCCGGCCTCCTTCCTTACGGCTTGTGTACAGTCTCAGGGTGCTGGACTTGGGATGGAACCCTCCGTGCATGGTGAGGAGTTTTCGGGTCTTAACATCCGTGGTCTGAATCTCTTCCTTTGGCCACCTTATTATTCCTGCAGGGTATCTGATCACTGGCAGGGCATAGCTGTTTATTGCCCGGGTCTTGTTCTTGCCATTGAGCTGGCTTCTGAGGACTTGCCTCATATATATATATATATATATATATATATATATATATATATATATATATATATATATATATCAGAATCAGAATACCTTTATTCGTCCCGCAATGGGGAAATATATATATATATATATATATATATATATATATATATATATATATATATATATATATATATATATATATATATATATACATACACACACACATACATATATATACACATACACACACATATATATATACATATATACATACACACACACATACATATATATATACACATACACACACATACATATATACACACACACACACACACACACACACACACACACACACACACACACACATACATACATACATACATACATATATATATATATATATATATATATAAAAAGTTTGAAATTACACAATTCATTGGGGTTGCACCTTATACCCCGGTGTGCCTTATACACTGGAAAATAGGTTATTTATATAATTTAAAAAATCTAAACTAGTGCAGCTGAGGTTCATCTTTGAAAAAAGACGGACGGTCCTTACGCTCATCACACAGGGGTCCCTCCCTTGTGCCCCACTGGAAACCTTGAACGATGCTGTCTTTCACCGAGCCCAACAGCGCCTTGTCCACCTGCCGAGCACGACAACACGGACGGACACAGTTGATATGAATAAATAAATTAACATGAAAAAAAGTTGATGAGAATGATGAATAGAGTTGACAAATGCACAATAAATAGATAGTTGGCTACTTCCTGTCAATGGTTTTGGGACAAAACGGTCGTTCGTATTCAGCTTACGAACGACCGTAAATCGATCGTTCATAAATTGCTTCAATGCTATATTTTGTATGGAATGTATGTTTAAGGCTTATATAAGTATGTTTAATGTTTATAGAAGTATGTTGAAGGCTTGTATAAGTAACCTGTATTGGTTTGTACTGAAAAATGAACATTTAATACAAGATATGCTCTATAAAGATATGTACATGTACAACTGGAGAGAATACTACATATGTTACTACATAAGTGTTCGGAATGCACCGTTGTTCGTAAGTCGAATGTTCATAAGTAGGGAACCATCTGTATGTTGAAAATGCAGCTCTGGAGCAATGTTGCTTTTTTGGGCCTGTAATGGGCAGCATTTTCACAGCACTGTTTTGTTCAGCGGAAAGGTCGGTGCAGTTGGACAGTCTGCGGCTGGATGGATGTATGGCTTGAAGAGCCCGCAATGAGAAGAAATGTGCATATGTGGAACTGTCGCGGTTTGGAATTAAAGCGGATTTACGTGGGACAATCTCTTTTCGGCAATGGATGCTACAGCTTTGTGTTTGCTTTCGACATTTAGCTTGTAGCAGACGGGCACATTTCACTATGACGTCCATGATCCACTGGTGAAAAGGATGCTTCGATTCTCTCCTCTTTTCACCTAGAACTGCTTCATGCAAAAAGAGGGTGCAGAATGTGCTGAAACTTGAAGACTGACTGTGTCTTTTGTGTCACATTATTTGTTATTTCGTTTTTTTTTTTTGCTTTAACTTCAAGATGGCGCCGCGACGGTGGCTGCCTTTACAGCAGCTCCTGCATTTTGTTTTTCTACTCCTTTCTTTCCTTTCCTCTTACTTTTATCACTTTGCTGCTGTGAAATGTATATTTGTCCACTGCGAGATTGAATAAAGGCTAATGCAATCTTATCTAGCGGTGATCTGGTAGAATGCAGCCACCTAGTTCAAAAGGAGTCCCCGGCCCCTGAACTAGTACTTTGCAACCCTACCAATAACTTCGGAAATGTGCAAACACACACACACACACACACACACACACACACACACAAACAAACACAGGTGCCATTTCCCCACAGGTCTCATTTGCTGAAAACGATTTTGTAATTCTGACCTCAGATGGCAGCGTGTCATCAACCAGGATGTTGGGCCCGGTTGTGTCGGGTCCGAAAGCCCAGATGGATCTGGCGGCCAGCAAATCCCAGTCGTATTTTGTCTGGAAAAATTCACCAAGCTTCTTCCTGGATGAGAAGGAAGATAAAAAAAAAGATGCTTTGCGAGAAGTGTCAGCTGTAACATAAAAGAGATGAGTTGATTGGGATGTGCGCAGGGGTTAATGGAAGAGGAAGAGGTTCAATTTAATGGGGTGTGAAGTGTGTCGCTTTTGCGGCACCTTCACACCTGGGTACACACACACACACACACACACACACACACACACACACACACACACACACGTATCACGGTGAAAGGAAACCATGTGTGCTTTCAGAGCATTTCCAATTAGCGTAAGTGAGCTGATCAATACAGGGAGGAGGGAGGGCTCTTAAAAAAGAGGTCCACGTTTGATTCACCAAACAAACACAGCACATCTTTTATTTTCTGTCCAAACTGCACTACAAAGCAAATCACTGGAAATCCAACCCCCCCCCCCCCCCAAAAAAAAAAAAAAAAAAAACACTCACTCAGTGGAATGAAATGTTAGCGGGCCGTAGCGCGTCACATAAAATTAAAAAGAATATTACATCGTTTTTAGCTTCAAATACACATGTGACTGTGAGGCATTTGTCCATCCTGGCATTTAATTAAAAGACCAAACGGTTACTTCGGCAAGCCTGCGCATCATTCAAGTCGCCAGGAGAGGGATAAAAGAGAAATATGACAACGTCTCGGGAGCCGTTAAGCGAAAGTCTCGCTGTACGTGCAGCGTTACAAATCGCCCCAATTCATCATGAGTGATAGATAATAGACAGAATAGTAGTTAGCATATTTAAATGTTAGAAGCTTCTTGCTTAGAAGGCCCACAATGGAAACACAGAAAATCTGAGGTCAATCAGAGGTGAACAGACACAGCCTGTTCAAGTGTCATCTTTATGTAGGAGATCTGGCCTTGGACTAATGTACGACTTGGTAAACTCCTTCACAGGAAGAGCTCTTTAGCCAGGTTACAAATTCATCAGTTTATGGAAAGACAACCCATTACAATGTGTATGTTCTGTTATTTTATAGTTGTTCGTGCTTGGGACGTCCAGGGATGTGGTATTCAAATTAAGACTATGTTTTACTAATGTATCACTTAAATTTGCATATACAGTGATACCTTGGCTTACGAAATTAGCTGGTTCCTAAAAAGTGTGTGCAAGGCGAAAAGTGTGTATTCCAAACATTAATTTTCCAGAGGAAACCATTAAAATGACAATAATCCGTTCCCAGGTCCCCATAAAACATACTTTTCAACTAAATAAGCCTTAAAACTACCCACAATATACCTTATTTCATGTATAGTAAATGTGCTATGGTATTTTAATTAAAGAAATAAGCTGTACAGTATAATAAAGTCGTTTTATTTACCTTTGTGATGGTCGTTGATGGCTTGATGGAATGGTTGGGTGTTTGCATAAAGTGTCTCAAGGAGCTCTGGGTTGTACATCTTAGAAGTTGTGATATTGCAACAGCGAGGCAGACACACTAGAAACTTCATTAATAGCAGGTTCCCTTGCTTGTATGTACTCTTCAAATTCTACAGATGGCTTGTGCGGGTTATTTGTGGAGTCTGATTGATGGGATATTTTAACCCTGCAGTCTACACTATCAATCAATAAAGTTGAAACGAGTCCAAATTTCACTGTGTTTTCTATACATTTTCTAACCATTTCACTTTTGTTTTTTTTTTTACTTTTGTTTCAAGCTGCCTCCCTTTCGTGTGTGTGTGTGTGCGTTTCTGTTTCTGGAACCCCTCCGCCCGCTCACTGCTGAATGTGTCCCCTCCCTCCTCTACCACGGATCTTGACCAATCACGTGCGGCTTTAACCGAAGACTAGGGGCGGGGAATAGAGGGAAAAAAAGTCTGCTGCCACTTTTAGCTTCGTTCACTTCAGAGACTTGTTCGGGAACGACACATCACTCATTGTGGCGCTCCGTGTGTTTCCCAAAAAATAGTTTGTATGCCAAGATTATATTCTCACTAATTTAACGCTCGTAAGGCAAAATGTTCATTAGCTAAAGTGTTCGTAAGCCGAGGTATCACTGTACTCTCAATAAATAGCTTGGCAGAGGGCTGCAGAAGTTGGGTGTCGGTCATGAATGGCTGCGTCCCCTGCCGGCAGTAAAAGACAATCTTCCTGTGTTCGAGCCTTTGTTCACAGCCGACCGAATATCTCTGACAATGACATAATTAGTGGCTGTATGAAGGCTGCGAGACGAACGGCTTCGTACCTGTTCCACGTGATCTGCACCACTTCGTTCTCAATGTCCTCGGCCAGCCCCTTCTCCAAGGGCTCTGCGATCATGGTGATCTTGTTCCTGCCAATGGCGAGGGCACAGTCAGCTGTCAATCACTATGACACCGCTTGCCAAAAGGGGAGGAAACATTTCAGGGGGGGGGGGGGGGGGGGGGGGGGCCAACACAATTCTTTTTTTTCCACTCTATGATAATGAAACCCTCAATCCCGACAAAATCAGGGATGCATCTGGGAAATTAAAAATGGTTGGCCCCCTTGTGTCACAAAAGGGGGCCAAATTCTGGGGCCCGATTTAACTACATTGCCGAAGTAGACTGAACTGACTGAAATAGACCAAAATGCATTCATTGGAGCATATTTGCCAGATCTCTGGCAGTAGTTTTACCCTTCCACAAGGGGGCAGCATTTGCCTTTTTCCCCTGTTAGCGCTTTG
This sequence comes from Hippocampus bargibanti, assembly GCF_051943395.1. NCBI lineage: Eukaryota > Metazoa > Chordata > Actinopteri > Syngnathiformes > Syngnathidae > Hippocampus > Hippocampus bargibanti. The sequence continues at coordinate 5,579,181 of NC_142750.1, read as the reverse complement.
TTCCAGCTTCAGCTGTTAAAGCGCGATATAAACCAATATGGATGTATTGTATTGTATTTCGGAAAGCCACCCTCATTTCATGTATTCATAAATTTTATTCCTTTCATTTTATGTTTAGTTTGACAGTAAAATTCAGCTGGGTCAAAGAAAAAAAATCATTATACTGTATATATTTAACCCATTCACTCCCATTCGCGATTTTATTCGTGAATTGAAAATATAACGTATAGCGCCATTCCCGAATTAGTTCGGGTCTGGTTTTTTTTCTTGCTTGGGTGCCGATAAAGCGCTAGCCATGACCTCTGGCAATGTTTTTTTTCCTTTACAGAAGGGGGTTGCATTTGCCTTTTTTCCCCCATGTTAGCACTTTGTTCCAGCTACAGCTGTTGTGAAAGCGCTATATAAACCAACATGTATGTATTGCATTGTATTTTGGACAGCCGCCCTCATTTCAAGGTCAAATAACTCGAGACCCATATAACTTGGGCATGAGCTCTTTTTTTTCCTATTATGTATGTTATTGTGTTTTGTACAGCCCCGCCCCATTACAAGTTCAAATAACTCCAGAGCCATTTTAATTAGGAATCACTCATTTTTTCTATTGTGTATTTTATTGTATTCTGAAGTCGCCCCCATTTCAAGCTCAAATAACTCCAGACCCATATGACTTAGGAATTAACTATTTTTTTCTATTATGTATTTATTGTATTTTGTACAGCCGCCCCCATTTCAAGATCAAATAACTCGAGACCCATATAACTTAGGAATTAACTTTTTTTCTGATGAAAAAAGAGAGTCTCTGGTTTCTAACGCTGTATCCAATGTTTATGTCGTCCTAAATCTCAATATTCTGTGGGTCCTGGGATTCAAGTGACAACGACAAAAACCCTGGCACTGGAGTGGACACATTTTTGCACATCGTCTGGCAGCGAATGAGTTAATTAATTACATTTGGGATAATTCTTCCGGATTTTATTTTGCAGGTCGTGTACCTCATACTCACTTTTTATTTGGCGTCTCGGCAAAACATTTCAAAGACGACGTCTCCACCACCGTTTCACAGAACGTCACCACCGGGTCGGCAACCTACGGACATGTAGACATTTTGTTTCATAATAAAAGTGGAAAAAAAAATGGATGAAATGTTAGCAGAACATGAATCCGTCTTACTTTAATGTCGATCTCAGAGTACATCTTGCGCAGATCGTGCATAACACAGTCCAAGTAGAGTTCTCCCGTGCCCAGGATGACATGCTCTCCTGACTCCTCCACCTGTCAAGTCAAAGACAACGCGACACGTGAAGCGAGTTGACAGACACGGTGACATCGACTTGAGTCAATGTGACGCACCTTTGTGGTGAGGGAGGGGTAACTCTTGTTGACCTTCCGCAATCCGTCCAACATCTTGGGCAGCTCTGACGGGTTTACGGGCTCCACCGCGATTTTAATCACCGACGCTGTGTTGAACTTCAAGGGCCTGAAAATCTGAGCCTGAAGCGAGAGAGTAACAAGTCGATAAAGCATGCGTTAGTTTTTAGATTTGGCCGCCATTTGTCAGGGTCAGCTGAGTCTGACCTCCTCGTTCCCTCGTGGCTCTGTGATAGTCGCCGTTTTCACAATGGGTTGGTCACATCCCTCGATAAGGACCCAGTTCCCGGCTGGAACTCGATTTACTTCAACTTGATATCTTAAAAAAAAATGGAACAGGTGAGATTTAACTCCTAAAAAAAAAAAAACGCTCCAACTTTAAAAAGTCCAAAACTTCAAGGTGCACCTGGCAACGGAAATCCAGAGGCGGCCCACGGTACAAACTTGAGAATCCTCCTCATCCTCCAGAGTGTAGTTCTCTCCTAACACTTTGACGGGCTGGCCCGCCTGAATGGTCCCGCTCAGAACACGGCCAAAGGCGTGGAACTGAACGCCGTCCTCTGTGCTGTACATTTTGGTGGTGTGGCACATCAGAGGGCCCTGAATAAACAAAAAATGAATGACTAGTTTTCAAATTTGAAGTAAAAAATAATGACTGTTATTGTGGTTTACATACGGCAATTAAAAATTTTGGTTTGGACTTTAGCAAGCATTATAGCACTTGACATGCTTAATTTGCTTTCACTGGCCGAATACAATTATTTGGCGGGCCATATTTGGCCCCCGGGGCATTGACTTTGACACCTGTGCTTTAACAAATGTCATTTTACAGCTTACGAACCAATAGAGTGAACACATTTTTGTACGTCTGGCAGTGAATGAGTTAAACTTGACTTGCGGTAGTCCTTCAGGGTCACCATGTTGGTTACCTCTTCCATAAGTGATCTACTTTAGTGATAAATGCAGCGTTTATTGAGCCAGGGTACCATTTTTTTTTAATATAATAACAATATCATCTGTATGAATCCACAAATGTAGTTAGTGTCAAATGTGTGCCTGTTCGCGGGAAGCCATGATTTCTGATTATGCAGTTGTATGTCACGGTAAGATCAGAGCATTGTCATCAAATGGTGAGTAAAGTTTTTGCTTTTTTGAATGTTGCTGTGCCGATAACCATTTTGTGTTTGGGAGACTTTTACTGAGCGAGTTGCTTGTTCTGTAGCCACAAAGGGACCGGTCCCAAGCCCGGATATTTACAGAGGGTTGTGTCAGGAAGGGCATCCGACGTAAAAGCTTGGCCAAAACAAACTTGCGGATCAAACCTCCAAAGATGGAGGACACTGATTTGCTGTGGCAACCCCTTGAAGGGAAAAGCCGAAAGGAAAAGAAGATTTTAGAGTTTACGAACCAAAGTATTGAAATACATGGGGAAGAAATACATAGCCCCTGCTGGCTTGCCATCTCTGTTATAGTCTATGAATATCTTTACAATATAATTTCCTATATTATCTCCACTCATAAAAACTCACTTCAGGGTCACACTCAACCATTGACTCCCCCAAGTCTGAGTCCAGACCGCCAGTATAGGTGTGCTCTATCTTGTTCCGAGCGCCATCGTGTGGCGAGGGGATGTGCTGCACACACATGTCCACCAAGCCTGCAGAGAACATTACAATAAATACAATAATAATAATAATAATAATAATAATAATAATAATAATAATAAAAATAATAATAATAATAATAATAATAATCCATTTAATTTCTAAGCGCCTTTCAAAACAATACAGTCATCCCTCGTTTCTCGCGGTTAATGGAGACCAGGACCACCCACTGTAAACCATGAGATATTGTGCTGTTATTGGGTGACGTCAGCGCTCGGTGTTAGACATTAAAGAGACAGCCAGACAACAGTAAGAGAGTGATAAAATGGATAGAAAACAGTGAAATTTGGACTCGTTTCAACTTTGATAGTTCAAAAGCAGAGAAAATACCTACAAGGGATCATTCCTCAAGATGGTGAAAGAATAAGGCTATGTTCCTCATAAAGTGTTTAATGCTGATGAAAGCGCCAACTACATTCCATCAAGCCATCAACGACGATTACAAAGGTAAATAAAACGACTTTATTATACAGTACAGTTTATTTCTTTAATTATAATACCATAGCACATTTATTATACATAAAATATGGTATATTTTGTGTAGTTTTAAGGCTTATTTAGTAGGAAACTATGTTTTATGAGGACCTGGGAACGGATTATTCTCATTTTGATGGTGTCCTATTAGAAATTAAGTTTTGGGATACACACTTTTCGCCTTACACACTCTGTCTGGGAACCAATTAAGTTCATAAGCCAATGTATCACTGTAAATAAATAAATACATAAAATTAATAAATAAATTGTGTACCAGTGAATTCTCCAAAGAAGCGGTTGCACACGAGCCTTAACAGCGGCCTGATGTTCAGTTTCAGTTCTTCTTTGCTCAGATGAACCCCCAGTTCATCCAGTACTCTTGGGAGGGACGTGTCCACATCCCCAACCACCTAAACAAAGTTTCAAGTAATTTGTCACGATTGGACCTCGTGGGCTCATGTAAGGTTTTGTTCCCAACCTGTGAAAGGATTTTGTAAAGAGGCTCGAGGACAAACTCCACAAAACTGCGCTGGGAGTTACTCGCGAGAGCTTTCTTGGTGAACTTGCGGCTTCATGACACAAAACACAAACACACGCACACAAAAACAAAAAACAAAAATGAGAACACGTATGTTTAAATGGCAAATGTTGGTCGAACACTCACGTTTTCGGGTTGAAATAGATATCACCCCAGAGTCTCTTGGAAAACTCCGTATAATTGATGTCACCTGAAAAAAAAAAACAAATATTCATCAGAAAGGAGGCTTGCCCGAGTGTGAACATGTGATCATCTCACCATAAGTGTCCGCGTAGATCTTTGCAAAGGAGCCTAGCGTGAAACAGATGCTGTACTGGGAGCTAGCGAAACACACATTTCCCAGGAGAGGAGAAACCACCAGGTTCTCATCGGTGGAGTACGTGCTAAAGAGGGGGGGAAAGTGACACTAAATGAAAGGAAAAAAAAATCAATGGCACCGCCCTACCCACTCTTGACGTCTTGCACACTGCAAGAATCAAAACAAGGGTGCGGAAAATCCTATTGGACCTTCCACACCCTGCCCACCACCTTTTCCAGCGACCAATCCATGCGCACCAAATCCAGCATATATTTAAAGAGCTTCTTCCCCTAAGCCATTTCCCCTCTAAACAGTAACTCAAATATAACTATAATGCCCCTTTGCATTTTTTTAATGATGATATTAGTGCAGCGTGTTCTACCAGAGACAAATTCCTTGTGTGTTTTACATACTTGGCCAATAAAGATGATTCTGATTCTAAATGAACTGAGAGAGGTTAGCATACTTACCAACTTCTGAAACCAGAAACGTTGGATATTTACGATTTTGACCATTTTAACTAATTGTTTTTATTGGAATACAGTGATACCTTGGCTTACGAACTTAATTGGTTCCCAGAAAGTGTGTGTAAGGCAAAAAGTGTGTATTCCAAAAATTAATTTCCCATAGGAAACCATCAAAATGAGAATAATCCGTTCCCAGGTCCCCATAAAACATAATTTTCAACTAAATAAGCCTTAAAACTACACACAATATACCTTATTTTATGTATAATAAATGTGCTATGGTATTGTAATTAAAGAAATTAACTGTACTGTATAATAAAGTTGTTTTATTTACCTTTGTGATTGTCGTTGATGGCTTGATGGAATGGATGGCTTTTTGCAGAAAGTGTCTCAAGGTGGCACATCTTAGAAGTTGTGATATTGCAACAGCAACAGATGCAGGCAGACACACTAGAAACGTCATTAATATCTGGTTCCCTTGGTTGTATGTTCTCTTCAAATTGTACAGATGACTTGTGTGGGTTATTTGTGGAGCCTGATTGATGGGCTATTTTAACCTTGCAGTCTAAACTCCGCTTTTGAACTATCAACGTTAAAATGAGTCCAAATCTCACTGTTTTTTTATCAATTTTCTCACCATTACATTTTTTTTCACTTTTGTTTTTGTTTCAAGCTCTGTCATCTCCCTTTCGTGTGTGTGTTTATGTAACCCCTCCCCCCCCGCTCACTGCTGCGTGTGTCCTGCTCCGTGTGTCCCCTCCCTCCTCTACCACGGATCTTGACCAATCACGTGCGGCTTTAACCGAAGACTGAGGGCGGGGAATAGAGGAAAAAAAAGCCGGCTACCATTTTTAGCTTCGTTCACTTCAGAGATAAAGCTCCAAGAACCGACTTGTTCGCGGACGACACATCACCCATTGTGGCGCTCCGTGTGTTTCCCGAAAAATAGTTTGTATGTCAAGATTATATTCTCGCGAATTTAACATTCATAAGGCGAAAGGTTCGTTAGCTAAAGCGTTCGTAAGCCGTGGTATCACTGTATGTAATTTTCATGAATAAACCCATAACCCGAAATGGGATAATGAAAACCGTACTCATAACGGCAAAACCAAGATAGTTGTCAGGTATGGGTGAGTGGTGTGACAGCCACGTACTTGAGCAGACCGTTGACTTCGTCCACAATATGGCGGAGTTTGTAATAAGCGTCGGTGGGTGGCAACTTGAGCTCCACGATGAGCCGGTCCACCTTATTGATACAAATGGTGATGGCCATGCGCTCCTGGACGGCGTGCTTGATCAGGCGCTCCGTGTTCAGCATCACCTGCGGTGGACAACGTTGCAAGTCAGGTGCCTATGAATGACCCCGCTCTCAACTTTTAAAATGGCTGAGGTAACTACGACACTTAAGACGTACTCCTTCCGCCGCATCGATGAAGAGGACGATGCCATCCGAGATGCGGATGCTGGATGTGACCTCATCGGAGAAGTTGACGTGGCCTGGTTGGGAAAGGGAACCGTTTCAATATCTTAACATTGAGGTTGTAAAATGATGGGAGTGTACCTGGCGTGTCCATGATGTTCAACAGGTAAGATTTGCCCCTGGAATCGGGGAGGACTAGTGTGACAGGTGTGCTTTTGATACCCACGCCTCTCTGTGAAATGCAAACAACAAAATATTCTAATATTTAACTCATTCACTGCTAGACATGTGAAAAATGCGTCCACTCCAGTGCCATGGTTTTGGTCATTGTCACTCGAATTATTATCTAGGCATATATTGATATATGCCATGCACTTTTTATGAATGTATTATTATTCTAAAACGACACGCTCACCTCCTGTTCAGTGAAAAGGATGTCTGTGTACCGCAGCTGAAAGATTCAAGAAAACTGGTGTTAAGTCTTCAGTAATTTTGAGCAAGCTCTTATTACAGACTACACACTCACGTCCATGTCATCTCGCTTTCTGATCTCGGGGTGCGTCTGCTCAATCAGACAGTCGACAAAGCAAGTCTGATAAGGGAAAAAAAAAAGAATTAAAAGTGTAGTCGGGTTATCTTAACGGACAACCGACGCTTACGGACAAGCTGTGATCATAATTTGTAAAATCACTTCAAATGACTTCAACTGAGAGTATTTTACAAATATTCCACCACATTTAGCTATATTTTACTTTTTAAGACTCGCGCTGAATATTCAGGAAGTCTTGTTTTTGAGTTGGTGATGATTCCTGACCGAGAAAGCGACACACAATGCATTTTGGGTACTTTGTTTGGTCTGAAAACATCGTGTTGATCCGTGTTGATGGGGGAATTAGAAGGAAAACACAAATAACGCGATGGTGAATCGTTGTGTGTTGCACCAAGACTACTATTTGATACTAGTTGACACAAATTCCCAGCAGACAAATCAGCCCATTTCCAATGGAGCTTGGGCACCATCTTGTGCATTTTCTGGGACGCTACATTGGAGTCCTGACGGCTCGAATTGATACGGGAGGACTTCTTTAATCGATTGCAAACATTTATGCTTTCCTCTTCAGAACTATTTGAATCATATTCATAAGTGAATGAGTAACAAGAAAGCATCTTCTCCGAATCTGAAGCCATTGTTTTGATTCTAGAGCAAGGCAAGACATCCGGGCGTGACCTTGTGAAACTCGGCATCTCCAAGGTCATTTTGAAGTAGTTTTGGGACACTTTCATTTTTATTCGTGTTTTGCATTTGACTAAAAATATCAGGCTGCATGTTTTGGGTATTTTAGATGCTATAAAACGTTTTTCTGATGTCAGTTAGGAAACAAAAAAATGGTGTCGGTTGTCCTTTAAGAGCGCAAGATGAAACGGGCAAAATGCCACAGAGGTAAAGACAGAGATGACAAGTCGAGTTCCACCTTGCCATGGTGGAGGTGACCACACAGTGTGACGTTACGGATAAGCTCGGGACTGTCCATCAGGTCGGCGAGGAACCTGGCAGGAGAAGGAAAATGACGATTGAAGATCTTTAGAGGTAATGTACACACTTTCTGACAAATGGGTTGAATTTGAGCATTTTCCTTCTTTGTAGTCAAACTCACTCCATGTCGTAAACCGTGGCTGGTAACTCTTGCTCCATTAGGGTGAACTGCCTGTGTCGCACCGGCTTAATAATGGGCTCTGGTTGGAGGGTGAGAGAGGATTTTTGAGAATATTAAATGGTGATAGCTGATGAATGAAATTAATCACAAAGTATATTTATATCAAGTATGTAACCTGATAATTTGGTTTCCTTCGTGCACCAAAAACGTTCATCTTGTTTAGTCAATAAAATAAATTACACACAAATGACAACATATAGTAATTAATTTGTATACTATATATTTTTTTTCACAGACAAAAAAAGCATGAAATAATCACTCATGCTCCTATTTAAAGTTTGTTGTTGCTATTTACCGGGGTGGAGTGTTGTTTTCATGTGTAAATGAATAAAGGTTTTAAAAAAAATTGGAATATTATAATACATTACTTTCTCTGATTATATATCCAATAGTAATTTCTTGTTTTTTCATATTTTTTTTAATCGAATGGTAGTGCAAGCATTCAAATCTCTAACCTGTGAGAGGTTGAGTGTCCTCTTCTTGGACAATGGTTTCCACTTCCGGCCCATACACCTCTTCGGCAGTTGGATAGTATTTCTTATCCTCATGCAGTACAACTTCCATGCCGGGGACATCCTCATCGGCATCAGCAGGCTCATCATCATCATCCTCATCTCTCTACATCAGAAGGGAAACACGTGTTATTTCACCATTGGTTCAACAAGCACATTAACCATGTCCTAGCCAAAATAAAGGGGGAGAAAAAGCTACACAATACCTCGTCTGCATCTCGGTCCTCAGCATCCAAGTCATTCTCATCGTCATCGTCAGAGTCAAGCTCTGGACCGATGTAGTTTCCAAATTCGTCGTACAGATCAGCCTCCATTATGCCGAAAACTTCAACAAGAAATGCACATGTTGGTAAAAGGTATGCATAGACAAAGCACAAATATTAATGACTCTGGAAACATAAAGCTTAATCTATTAAGAGACCTCAACATCAGGGAACCTTCCAATACGTGTTATGGAAATTTACAGTCATTTCATTCTATTACTTTCCAGGTAGAGCACTGAGATATTAGATAAGTATTTATCGTCTAAATGTCTTAGAAGGTTTTAACCTTTTGCCCCTAACATGCAGCAAAATATGACTTGAGTCTACTATTAGCATTCTAGCCGGCTAGCGTAGCAAATAAGAATGAATGACACCCGAAGAAACGTTTGTGTTACGTTAAAACCGTCGACAAAAATCATAGTTTACAACGATGAAATGGAACACTCACCTGTACCGTGCAATCACGAAAGAATAACGTATAATCACCAAAATAATATGCAGCAATTCGTTTAGCTTTTAGCAAGTAAAACTATTTTTCAAATAGCGCCATGCGTATGAAAGACCACTTCCGGTATCGTATTTTTTTCTTCGTTTATTTGAACAGCGAATATTCGCCCGAGTGTACTCACTATCGCCTTTGTTTCAACAAGCGGCGATTTATAGAATGCAGCTCGCTAATTTAAAAATAAGCATTTGTCACTGGGAGGTTGTTTTATTTTACGACAATTCGACTTCACATTTTTTAAACAAAAAATGAATCAAGAAAGGTATCTGGTTAATAATACACCCCTTAAGGTGAAAACTTAAATATATCATGCTATTTTTTTCGAAAATGTTTTCCACTAAAAGGAATATGACAGGTCTGACTTTAAAGAAAACAATGCAAAATCGTATTTAAAAAAAAAAAACCACGGGGTTGTATTCTGCAACCGAAAATTTTATGTATATAAATCATATCCATTTAATCACAATAATTTGATTTTGGCTTTGCGTAAGAATAAAGCACTTGCTTTCGGGGAAAGCAACATCCATTAGTAGTCCATTGTGCTCTGCTAATGAGACACCATTCTCAGCCAAAAATGTTAGTTGTATATTATTTCTTCCCTAAAAAAATGTTGCTGTAAATTTGATTAATCACAACACAAACATTGCTTCAGTTGATGGCTTTATTTCCATATTGCTGCTGATAACAAGTTCAATAATAAGGCAATGGCCTACAAACAAAAAAGACACAAAAGACATAAAACGCATATGTAGTACAGTACATGGATAACATATTTTAAAAGAAGCACCTTTGTGAAAGAATATTGCTGAAGAACATGAAAGAAAAAAATGCAGAACCAACACACGACAAACACCGAACAGGTATTGCTATCAGATAAGACATACATTTTGAAAAGTATTGTATATTTCATACAATGGCTAGGGAATTTATAAATACTAAGTATCTTAATTTGTAAATATTTAAGTAAATAACTTTCTGTATGGGTCACTTTATTTTTTTTTAAATAATATGTTCTGAAAAACACTTTCCCCAAAAATGTGATTTCAAATCATGTGATTTTACATCCTCAGTATTGGAGCGTATAAAAAGTTAGGATGGGCAGTCAAATTAAATGCCAAATGTTATATTTCAATTTTATTTTGATTTTTGAAACTATGTATTCATTTATTCCCGGTAAAAAGTGCACATTGCATAAGTGCTGCAAATAAAGGAAAGTTTAAAAGATAAAACTAAATATATATTAAATTATTAATATATATTAAATTATATTTTCTTCATTTTTTTTTTCACTTTTTTTTAGGAATGTGCTCTGAAATGGTCATGTAAATGTCTATTTCTTAATTGATAAATTACCTTAATGGATTAATTTGGAAAAATTGTCAATGGATTTTTATCTTTTTTAAGTAGTTGGCCTTATAAATGATTTTCTTTGGAGGGCAAACGAGTTAAGAATGACTCAATATCACCTCCGCAGATTGTTTCGAACCATTAATTAATTACACTGGTCAAACAATTGTTATCATAATAATAATTATTATTATTTATTATCAGAGATGCAAGAAAAAAAATATGATTAATTTTCTAGGCTGATTCCAGCTGTGCCATTTTTGGTATCGAGCACATCAGGCTTTTGTAATAACAATGCAAAGACAAATAAATAAAATAAACAACTACAACACAATATGTAATAAAGTCAGAATTTAAATCTCCTTTATGAACCATATTTCTGATCAGGTTCAGCAAGAAGTAGATTTTTTTTTGTTTTCTGAAGCGTCAATTGTCAATTACAACGTATGGTAAAATATGGATGGGTCAAACTTAACAAAATAAAACCATACGAGCATCGCAAAAACCTGATGTGCAAAAACACAAAAAAAAAAAACAAAGTCAAGGCATAATTTAAAGGACAACCGACACCATTTTTTTGTTTCCTAACTCAGTGGTCCCCAACCTTTTTTGCGCCACGGAGCGGTTTAATGTCAGACAATATTTTCACGGACCGGCGGATAAATACAACAAAATAAAATGATACGACAGGCATGGAAACTGTTTTTTTCTTTCTTTTAAATATAGTAAAGGTGAATCCATTGTGGTAATTTTTCATTTTTCTAAATAAAACATAGTTCGGACTCAGATAATTAATAAAACTGGAATTATGTAAATTATTTATTCTTTCTGCGCAGCCCGGTACCAAATGACGCACAGACCGGTACCGATCCACGGCCCGGGGGTTGGGGACCTCTGTCCTAACTGACATCAGAAAAACCTTTTATAGCATCTAAAATACCCAAAACACGCAGGCTGATATTTTTAGTCAAATGCAAAACACCAATAAAAATGAGTTAGTGTCCCAAAACGATTTCAAAATGACCCCGAAAAAGTTTCAGATGTTCCCGCCCCTTGTTCGTGACGTCACGCCAGGCCGTCTTGCCTTGCTCTAAAATCAAAACAATGGCTTCAGATTCGGAGAAGATGCTTTCTTGTTACTCATCCAGTTATGAATATCATTCAAATAATTCTGAAGAGGAAAGCATAAATGTTTGCAATCGATTAAAGAAGTACTTGCGTATCATTTTGAGCCATGAGGTCTCCAATGTAGCGTCCCAGAAAATGCACAAGATGGCGCCCAAGCTCCGTTGGAAATGGGCTGATTTGTCTGCTGGGAATTTGTGTCAACTAGTATCAACTAGTAGTCTTGGTGCAACATAAAACGATTCACCATTGTGTTATTTATGTAGTTTGCCTTCTAATTTCGCCATCAACACGATGTTTTCAGACCAAATAAAGTACCCAAAATGCATTGTGTGTCGCTTTCTCGGTCAGGGGCGTTCCTTCAGTGACGTCACATCTGGAATCGTCACCAACTCGAAAACAAGACTTCCTGAATATTCAGCGTGAGTTTTAAAATGTAAAATATAGCTATATGTGGTGGAATCTTTGTAAAATACGCTCAGTAGAAGTACTCTCAAGTGATTTTACAAATTATGGACACAACTTGTTCGGCAGCGTCGGTTGTCCTTTAAATAAATCTACGTCAAAAATATATCTAGCAGACTGCAAAAAAATGTGATTGACCAGGGTAATTAATCGATTGGTACGCTCGTCCGAATTAGCTACTCGGCCACAAACTTCCTGAGACGTTGGACCACCTCCTCGGCGGAGGACCAGGGCACCGTCACCGCTTTGAACTCCCCCGGCGTGGCCTCGTGGGTCTCGGTGATGAGACGGTGCATGGGGAAGTCTCGCCGCGGGAAGACCACGTCGCGGGGCCCCATGGCGATCGCCGGGCAGAAGTCGTTGGCGCCGTCGCCCACGTAGAAAACCCTCTGGTAAGGGCGCCCCCTCTCCTGCATCCGGCGTACGATATACTCTCTCAGCACCGCCTGCTTGCACATGTTCTCCGGGCAACGCGGACACTCGTGAGAGTGGAAAGGCTTCAGCACCAGTCGCCCGTCCCGGTTGAAGGTAGCCGGGTTGGAGAAGATGCGATGGAAGAGGGACCGGGTCCCGGTTCGCCTCAGCCAGGATTCGATAAAGTAGGTATTGGCGTCCGACAGCAGGACCACTTCGAAGTCCTGCGGCGGGCGGTTGCGCAGGAATTGGAGCAGCGCAAGCATGCCGGGGGTGGCGGGCAGCTTCTCCATGACGCCGCGGATGTCGCTCTCAGTGACGCCCTTCTCAGCTAAATAAGCCAGCACCCGTTGCATGTACTCGTTATAGCGGCCCGGTTGGTACGTGTCCTTCAGCCAGGCGGGGAGATGCTGGTCGGGGGCCGTCTGAACCACCATGTCGTCGCTGGTCTCGTCCACGATGGTCTCATCAAAATCAAAGAAGATCAGGAAGCGCTTATCCGGGGAGATGCGTGAAGCCATTCTGTCCTCGCCGCCGGTTCGGAAGCCGGGGGGTGGCTCCTCCTCGCCTGGGGTTTGGGGTGGGAGATAACAGCAGTTGAAGAACGACTCCCCCATGACTGTCACACTTTGGTTACTGCATTCCAAGGGAAAAGATGATTATTTAAACAATATTTTGAGATAATGTCCTGGAAATTTTCTCTTGGGGATCCTTGACAGCTCATCAAGAGTGACCACCTACATATGAAACGCATTGACAAAATAATATTCTTAACCAGAGCTCTTCTATCATTAAAATAAATACATCACATACAGTTATACCTTGACATACTAGTTGCTTTTAATTCATTTCAGCATCCTTAAAAAACACCACTAATTTTCGTTACGTCTTTTTAACGTAAAAATGACACCCTGTAGTATTTTTTAATATAAAAACGTACCATAAAAACGTCATCTAATCGTAAACGTAAAGAATGATTCAGTTTGCGCATCATGATGACGTCACACCACACTTCCTTCTTTTGGTTACCAGAGGGCAGTGTAACCACATTTTTTCACCACACGATATACAAATACTAGTACAATATACACATACGAACACGCACACGCTTCTCAATATTTCAGGTGCGTTGACGATGATAATATTTGTGAAAATATGTTAATATAACAAGGTGATGTTGCTTTTATTTTAAATTTTACTCACTGTAATGGGAAGCTGCGTGACGTGATCACGTGACTGTGCGTTCCTTCAAGACGTCCTCAGATAATTTCTATCGAAAAAAAAAAACACAAGAAATAAAACAAAGGCGTGACATGGCACCACAGGAAATTAAAAAAAGTTGAAATGAAATTAAAAAGTGGCATTTCATTTAAGTGATTGTGGAACGTTCAAGAATTCGTTCGTTTTTTTAGCATTTGCTATTCGTTAATTAAAGTTTAGTGTATAAAAAACCGTCGTCAACATGCAAAATCGGTTTCCGAGTCATTTGAAACATTGGCAGAAAAAAAAATCAATGAAGGTGCGTGTTATTAATTGTAGTTTTTAGCATTCTATTGTAGACTATTAAGGAATATACGTATTTATTTATATAGTAGAACGCACATTAAAGAAACAAATAAACATAATTACATCCTTACTGGTGTGGGTCAGCACTTGCCGTCCGTTTTGAGGTTCGGTGCCGTCGTATTGAGAGGAGAGCGAGGAGTTCAACTGGTTTTATGTGACGCCCAAACGCGGCGTGCACGCGCAGCGACGACTGTACGCCCGCCCTTTGAATGATAGAGCTGCTGTGCGCGTTCACGTACACAGCAGCTCTATTGCAGGAAGGCAACCGAACAACTCACAGCAGGTTCACTGTATCGTGCCGAGCCAAAAATAAAAAAAAAGGTGAAGATGTTCCACAGCGTGTTATTTCTCAACCTCGTTTACGAACCGCCTACACTCCAGTGGTGAATCACAGCTCTCGAGACCCATCTGCTTCACTCGGACTCCCCCCACCACACACATCACACCCACCTCCTCCTTACACATATACACGAAATAAGTAGTACACAAATGAGTACACACACAACAGTGTACTAATGTTTTAGCCGCTGCCACCTAACACGGATGAAATGGTTTCTTCAGCCGTCATATGTACTTCTTTGAGGGTGTCGGATGTTTCGCTTCTTATTCAAGAAGCTTCGTCAGCAAACTAAAGTCTTACTGGTAGTTTCGGCCCTATATATTCCCCTACTGTCCAGACGCGGCGGTGCCGGACTCTGCTATGATTGGTCCCTGCTCTCAGGTTGGGGGGAGCAGAGGACTAATCCCTGTGGCTCCATTGATTGCTTCTATTGTCCTAACTGACGACTGGCCTGATTGCCCAATTTGCCCTGGTATCATCTCATCAGCATAACTAAGCCTATGTAGCCTAAGCAGTCTATTGTACGAACGATCCAAATTGAATCACTCATTGAGGCAGCTCCGTGTACGAAAAAAGTTTGTATGCCAAGGTAAAGTTCGTATGCCAAGGTAAGAATTTTCATAAATTTAACATTCGTAAACCGAAAAGTTCGCAAGCCACCGGGTTCGTAAACCGAGGTATCGCTGTATTTAGTATTTTGACGATTTTGGATTTATTGTTGTTATTGGAAACCATAATTTTTATTATTAACCCATAACCCGGAATGGGATAATGAAAACCGTAGTTTTTACGGCAAAACCGAAGTAGTTGGCAGGTATGGGATTATATTTAGGAGTTTCTTTTTTATTTGATCAGTTGCTCAAGGTCAACGCTCTTGAACACTATACAATCTATTTAGTACTTATCTACCCCCCCCCCCCAAAAAAAAAAACTGCATAAACAAATAGCAGATAAGAACTGAGGCTTCACGTGCAGCGAGCCATCGAACCGATTGACACTTTAAATGACATCTGACATACTTCCACACGCGCACGTGCTCAGTTTTGTTGTACTCGTAACATATTGCAAAAGTAACCACAACAAAAGGAGGAGTCACACACGTGGCTACTTGTTTTTACTTAAAGTTAGCAGTCAGTTAATTAAATGTACAAGTAAAATATACAAGTTATTAAGCATAAAAAAAAACAAAAAGACCCAACTTTTCATTCCAAGTTCCTCAAATCTCCGGAAAACGTAAAAAAATAAAGACAAACCAGGACATTATAAAGCCGTAGATTTTGTACCAGATATAATTATAATAAAGTACACGATAATGCTACATGAAGTGGTTAGAAATACAAAGAAAGGTGACAGGGAGAAAAAAAGTATAATGATTTTTTTTTTCATTTTTAAAACATTTTAAAATCTTAGAATATACAATGTTATTTTTTTTTTGCTTTATCTCCTCACGACTAGCGAAGAGTTTTAGTAGTAGAAAGTGCATTCTATGCAGCAAAGAAAGGAGTATCATATCATCATCATCATCACTAGGACCATCTTGCGCAGAGCATGAAAATAAAAGAATGTACTGCAGACAGATTGGATGGCCAAGTGTGTGGTCAGCAAAATAAGAGGATGCTTTTTTTTTTTTAAGGAATAGAAACATCCTTTTTTTTGGTAGGGTCCATTCCACATCTATCACTGTTCTCCTTTCCTCACCCTCATAAGAAAAAAAAAAGCAATTTCGCTCACAGCCCAGACTGTGCTCTGTTCTGCAATACAATCGCAACTTCCCTGCGCTTTGCCCACGCAGCGCTAAAGTGCAGAGAATACACATAGAAAGAAAAGAAGGAGGGGTTGGCGGCGGTGGGGGGCATCAGATAAGACAATGGACCATATTGCAACTGGATGATGAGCTGATTATGAAGTGGAACTAAGAGCCACACAAACACAAACTGCAGGTCCAATCCATCAGACGAAGACACGCCATCATCAACAACTCCCTTTTTAGCACCCCGGGCTGAAAGATGGTCACGGACAATGTAATGCTAATGTCTACCCAAAAATACAGTGATACCTTGGCTTACGAACTTCATCGGTTCCCAGACAGAGTGCATAAGGCGAAAAGTGTGTATCCCAAAAATTAATTTCCCATACGAAACCATTAAAATGAGAATAATCTGTTCCCAGGTCCTCATAAAACATCATTTTCTACTTTCTAAGCCTTAAAACTACACAAAATATACCTTATTGTATGTATAATAAATGTGCTATGGTATTATAATTAAAGAAATAAACTGTACAGTATAATAGTCATTATGTTTACCTTTGTGATGGTCGTTGATGGCTTGATGGAATGGAGTGGCCGGTTTCATCAGCATGAAACACTTTTTGAGGAACGTAACCTTCTTTCACCATCTTGAGGAATGATCCCTTGTAGGTGCTTTCTCTGTGATAATTTTATCTAGTTCCTCATCAATTGTTTTCTGTTTAGCTGGGTTGATAGCTTTTTGCATCAAGTGTACAGATGGCTTGTGCAGGTTGTTTGTGGAGCCTGATTGATGGGATATTTTAACCTTGCAGTCTACACTCTGCCTTTGAACTATCAAAGTTGAAACACTCTCACTGTCGTATGCCCGTCTCCACCCCACCTGACTGCTGCGTTCTTGACCAATCACGTGGCTTTAACCAAAGACCGGGGGCGGGGAATAGAGGAGAAAAACAGTTGGCTGCCATTTTGTCGTTAGAAGACCGGGCTCGTTCGCGAACGACACGTCACTCATTGAGGCAGCTCCGTGTACGAAAAAAGTTCGTATGCCAAGGTAAAATTCGTGTGCCAAGTTAAGATTTTCATAAATGTAACATTTGTAAAATTTGTAAAATCGTAAGCCAAGGGGTTCGTAAACCGAGGTATCACTGTACAAGCTGATTGGTATTAAACTTCTTTGAAAATAGCACTGCTCAAAAAAAGGATGTTTGTCCACCATTTTGAGAACTGCATTTAAAATTTGATCGAACACCATTTTTTTTTTGAGGGAGTGGCGCTTGCTAATTAATTTTTCCAGGAAGTAGCAGGATAAGTAACAAAGACACAAATTTCTCAACCTTCCAAGAGGTTTAATCTCCCCCAATAGTGGCCCAAGAAATTTCTTTACGTACTTCTATGCTGTCAGATAACAGTCAAAGCTAATGACATTCACACCATCGGCTAATACATTTTATCACCAATGTAATGCGCTTGTGATCGCGTCGAATAGACAAGGGGGTGTGTGGATTTTATCCACTATGGGGTCGCCGAAAAGTAAAAACAACGAGCGTTTTTCTGCGTAGGCAACATTCAACAGGCTAAAAAACGACGGACCTAGCCAGTGCGGTACAAAGGTCCACAAACGACCTTCCGGAACCGATACGACGCCAAAGCAAAGCGAGCGACTTGTGCGCAAGTGTGTGTCGAGTGAACATGTGAGTTTTATAACATGGTAAAACCCGTATTATTGACAGAAGTGTGGCAGAAATGATTATATCAGGTCCACATTTGAGTGGTGTTGCCTGCGATTTGATCGGGGGAATGGTGAAGGGGTGGGGGGTTATGACTGAAATTTGAGTAGCGAGACAAAGTAAAGAACTTGCGTCTACTGGAATGCAAAGCACCATTGAAGCGTAATGAGATCCATTTTAAGTAAAGAAAAAAAATAGATTAAAAAAAATAATACTAATAATCCTTCCCCCTCTCTCACACACTGGAGTCTATGGCACTGTGACAAAATATTCACAATATTTTAGACTTCCAGGAAGAAAAAAAACCCTCTCAATCCATTTGAGAATACTTGCAACGTACTCTGTAAAATGTGTGTAGCTTGTTTTAAACATGGAGTCCGTATAAGTCAGAGTCTTTTAAGCACGTAAAATGTGCAGCAGAGGAGCACCCTGGCATGGATCGCTTTTGTGACGTGACAGGCTGAAGGTCCAGAAGTTGAACAACGGATTCGGGGAAATGCTTGGAACAATACGGGCTTGGCTGTATCATAAAGACATGTTTCCACCAAACAGTCCGTTTAATTGGGTTCGTCGTTTTGACGTACTATACTGCGATCCATCAAAATGATCGTTTTTTTTTTACTAATTCGTTGCCATTCCCGAATTTATTGGGGAATTGAAAAACATGACGTGGACCGCCATTCCTGAATTTGTTTGGGTTTTGTTTTTTCTTACAAGGGGGTGCCTATAAAGCAGTGGTCAGACCTCTGGCAATGTTTGTACCCTTCCACAAGGGGGCAGCATTTGCATTTTGTACAGCCGCCCCCATTTCAAGTTCAGATATCTCCAGACCCATATAACTTAGGAATTAACTTTTTCTTCCTGATGAAAGAAGAGAGTCTAAGGTTTGTTACACTGTATTGAATGTTGATGTAGTCCTAAAACTCAATCTTTTGTTGGGTACTGCAATTTGAGTGAAAATGACAAAAACCCTGGCACTGGAGTAAACACCTATTTCCAAAAAGATGGGGACAGGCAGGATATTTTAGTTATTTATTTTTACAATGGATACACTCATTCACTGCCAGACGATGTGCAAAAATGTGTCCAATCCAGTGCCAGGGTTTTTGTCATTACCACTCAAATTGCAGCACCGACAGAATACTGAGTTTTAAGACTACATCAACATTCAATGCAGCATAAGAAATCTTAGACTCTCTTCTTTCATCAGAAAAAAAGTTAATTCCTAAGGTTTCTTACGCTGCATTGAATATTTATGTAGTCCTAAAACTCAGTATTCTGTCGGTCCTGCAATTTGAGTGGCAATGACAAAAACCCTGGCACTGAATGGACAATTTTTTTGCACATCGTCTGGCAGTGAATGAGTGAATCCATTGTAAAAAAAAATATCCCAAATATCCTGCTTGTCGCCATCCTTTTGGAAATGCGTTTACTCCAGTGCCAGGGTTTTTGTCATTTTCACTCAAATTGTAGGACCCACAGAAAATGGAGTTTTAGAACGACATAAACATTCAATGCAGCATAAGAAACCTTAGACTCTCTTCTTTCATCAGAAAAAAAAGTTTATTTCAAGCTTACTTGGTTGTCGAGTTATCTGCATTGAAATTGGGTGGGGGCGGCTGTACAAAAGGCAAATGCTGCCCCCTCGTGGGAGGGGAAACACATTGCCAGAGGTCTGACCGATGCTTGAAATGAACCCCTCCGAGAGAAAAACCAATACCTGAACACATTCGGGAATGGCGCTCCACATCATGGCTTTTCAGTGAATGAGTTAAAAAAAAACGCATATGAACCTGCCTAGTGAAAATGTAACTTAACTCGGTGCCGGGCAGTGTGTGTAAATGAAGGACTGGGTTTTAGCCACCCCCCCCTTTGTCCCCAAAAACTGGTTTACATATTGAATCCATGAAGTTAGCGATTGTTTGAGCGGCTGAGAAAGTGCCCGTGAGTCGTGGTTCACAATTCAGTGATGTTGAGAAGCTCCGGAAGCCTTTTCAGCAGAAGCCGCGTGGTGCATATAAGTGCTGTCTTCATGCCCACAGTGGTTGAGAGGCTCACTTTTAAAAAGGGCCGGCGGAGGGGGCAGGAGAGAGACCGGGGGCACCGCCAGGTGGTGGGCATTGTGGGAGGTGGTTGAAAGGTGCGGTTGGGAGTGTTGGTGCGAGGAAGCCGTGTGGAGCTGCACGTGAGGGAAGATGTGTCCCAAAGGGCCTCGCAAGGGTAAAGCCGCCCCGGGTGAGTGGATCCCCTGGGTGGCCGTGCTGGTGACGGTTGGCGACGTGGATGCTGAAGGCCCGGGACCAGAAGACGACGAAGACGAGGAGGTGGAGAAAGCGCTGCTGGCGAAGAGGCCCACCGGTACGGGCGGAGCGCCGGGTTGAAGCACTAATGGGCTGGTGACCCGGAAGCACTTCTCCTTGTGCGCTTTGAGCATGTTGGAGAAGCGGAAGCGTTGGCCGCATACGTCGCACGGGTACGGTTTCTCGCCCGTGTGCGTGCGGCGGTGGCGCTTCATGTTGGGCCGGCTGGTGAAACTCTTGCCGCAAATCTCGCAAATGAACGGCTTCTCTCCTGTGTGGCAAAAAAAATATAGCAGAATTGTGGCGAGGGACGGTTAAAGATGAAAAAATAGATGCTCTCCAACTTAGGAACAAGATACGTTCCGAACGGTTGTTCGTAAGGTGAATTTGTTCGTAAGTTGCTTCAGTGCTATATTTTGTATGCAATGTATGGTTAAGGTTTATATTATTATATTAGCTTTTATTCGTCTCGCAGTGGAGAAATTTACATTTCACAGCATTTCCTGACACAACCCAATTTACGAACAAGATTATTTTCCGAACGGTCGTTCGTAAGGTGAATTTGTTCGCAAGTTGTTTCAGTGCTATATTTTGTATGCAATTTCATAACCTTTCTGCTGTGAAATGTAAATTTCTCCACTGCGAGACTAATAAAGGCAAATCCAATCCAATCCAATCCAATCCAATCCAATGTATGTTTAAGGCTTATATAAGTATGTTTAAGGTTTATATTATTATATTAGCTTTTATTCATCTCGCAGTGGAGAAATTTACATTTCACAGCATTTCCTGACACAACCCAATTTACGAACAAGATATGTGGCGAACGGTCGTTCGTAAGGTGAATTTGTTCGTAAGTTGTTTCAGTGCTGTATTTTGTATGCGATGTATGTTCAAAGCTTATATAAGTATGTTTAAGGTTTATATTATTGTATTAGCCTTTATTTGTCTCACAGTGGAGACACTTATATTTCATAGCATTTCCTGACGCTCCCCAACTTACGAACAAGAAATGTTCCGAACAGTCGTTCGTAAGTTGTTTCAGTGCTATATTTTGTATGCAATGTATGTTTAAGGCTTATATAAGTATGTTTAAGGTTTATATTATTATATTAGCCTTTATTTGTCACACAGTGGAGAAACTTACATTTCACAGCATTTCCTGACGCACCCCAACTTACGAACAAGATATGTTCCGAACGGTTGTCCGTACGGTGAATTTGTTCGTAAGTTACTTCAGTGCTATATTTTGTATGGAATGTATTTTTCAGGCTTATATATGGTTTATATATTGGGCTCGAAATTCGAGGTGACCCGAGGCAACTTAATTTCCCATTTGGGGAGTTTGTTCAGTTACTAGGCATCCGGGTTGACTAGTTGAAAATACAGTGATGCCTCGGCTTACAAACGCTTTAGCTAACGAACTTTTCGCTTTACAGGGCACGAAATTCGAGGTCGAGGAAATTAGCCGAGGCACCACAGTATTTTAAACTAGTCAACCGGGCTGGCTAGTAACTGAACAAACTGCCCAAATGGGAAATTAAGTTGCCTCGGGCGACCTCAAATTTTGAGCCCTGATATAAGTTTGTTTAAGACTTGTATAAGTAACATACCTGTATTGGTTTGTACTAAAAATAAACACTTAATAAAATATATGCTCTATAAAGATATGTACATGTACAACTGTGGAGAATACTACATATGTTGCTACAAAAATGTTTGTATGTACCGTTGTTCGCAACTCGAATGTTTATAGTAGGTGAGCACCTGTAATGGAATTAAAATGGGGATTTTAGCCAGAAACGTGGGTGTAAATTGTTTTCTGAAATATTTCCCAGATTGTGCAACTAAACATCCCCCACTGTGCAATTCTGATTGTGACCCTCGAAATTTGCATAAATATAGCTTCTATTTTTCTGTCAAACATCACATCTTGTTCCCGGCATGTCTTTTTCTTAAATGCTAATAAGCCTCCATTTCCACCGGAGGGTCTGTGCCAACGAATCGCCCACTCGGCAGGAAGCTATTACAAATGACACTTTGAGGAGACAGGAAAATGTACAGTCGGTGCAGCCACTCTCATTAACCTCCTCCACGCGGGTATTCAATGCGCTTGCTGGCGCCCACGCCGCCGTCCCTCCGCCGGCGGCTGAAGGGTTCTCTCAAACGCCTTCATCTGCCATATCGCCGGCAAAACCAGCTCCAACATTAGAGAGGTGGCAGCCATCTTGTGTAACCGGCACATTAAAAGGGGGTTGAATTTGTCACGAATTCGCTTGTGGGGAGTTGAGCTCTGCATTCGAACGCAGCGGTTCTCAAAGGGTGGTTTGCGCTGCAGGGTGGGTGGAAAAAAAATTAAAAGTAAAATTGTTAAATGTTCAAGCTGCGCATAAATGTGACAGAGGCTGAAATGGTGTTGACTCCAGTGCAGTACATTTGAGATGTACTGTCCTGTCCATCCATCCAGCTAGTTAGCAACGTATCTATCCATCTATCCAGCAACATATCCATCCATCCATTTATCCAGCTAGTTAGCAACATATCCATCCAGCTAACTAGCAACATATCTACCTACCTGCCTCACTAGCAACCTCTCTATCTAACTACTTAGCTAGCTTTCGAGCAACCTATCTATCATCTAGCTAGCAACGTATCTATCCATCTATCCAGCGAGCTAGCAACCTATCTATCCAGCTAGCGAGAAACCTATCCATCCATCTATCCAGATAGCTAGCAACATATCCATCCATCCATTTATCCAGCTAGTTAGCAACATATCCATCCAGCTAACTAGCAACATATCTACCTACCTGCCTCACTAGCAACCTCTCTATCTAACTACCTAGCTAGCTTTCGAGCAACCTATCTATAATCTAGCTAGCAACATATCCATCTATCCAGCTAGCTAGCAACCTATCCATCCAGCTAGCTAGCAACCTATCTACCTACCTACCTACCTCACTGGCAACCTCTCTATCTAACTACCTAGCTAGCTTGCGAGCAACCTATCTAATAATAATCAGAATAATAATAATAATACATTTTATTTCAAGCGCCTTTCAAAGCTCTCAAGGACACTTTAGTCAGACAAGCATCGGTACAATAATAAATAAAATACAATCTACCTATCTAGCTAGCTAGAAACATATCTACCTACCTAGCTAGCTAGCTGAGTATAGTATTTCCTAGCTGATTCCGATAACTAATCTCTGTAGATATTTGAATATCAAAAATTTAAACCTCTTTCTGACGTCAATGATGATTCGCTGACAGTTTAGATCCAGCTACTTCCAAGGTGAACTTGATGTCAGACTTTCTTGACCTTAAATATTGGCCCATATCATCAGCAGCCTCGACGCTATCTGTTAGTTACCAAAAATAAAATAAGGCTGGTATTGACCCGAGACCAATACTGGGTATCGATACTAGCCCATCCCTACATTTGAATTGATTCATAACCACAGGATGATTCAACTCCGTGTTCACGTTCAAACAGGGCATTGTGCGGCGGTGGTTTGCAATTAATTCAAAAATATATTTCTGCCTCATTTCTTTTTTTTGGATGAACACTTAAGCCTACTTTGCTACTGTATTTTTTAAATCATCATGGTAGTTGTTCTTGCACAAGTACCGTACGTTAAGTCTATTGTTAGCTGGTAGTTAATGTAAAATGTTGGAGAGCTGGTAATGCAGGCCTTGGCTGGGTGTGTCCTTTCCCAACAGCAAGTACAGGAAGGGAATCGTGTAATTACATATCACAAATAGAAGCTGCATGGAATCCTGGGAAATAAAGGTTTGTACCACAAAATCTTGGTTTGGGGAAAATGGGGAGGTAGCAGGCAGCGAAAATCAAAGGGAGGGAGTCGGCGCCATGTGAGCGGCTAGTCATTACGCTCCTTCATATTCTGCAGCTCCTCTCATTACAACAAATGGGCGACGTCTCACTAAAACATGCATTTCAACAATGTCACACCCGCTTCTTTTAGACACCAGAAGCTACATTTTCACCTAGCGGTCCAGTTTGGGTTGCCGTGGTACCACTTAGAATGGATAATTTTTCATCAGATTGAAACAGAGTGACATGGGTGGAAGGCGGTAATGAATGTGACACACAAGTGGAAAGCTACGAATCTAATCGCAAATGTATTGAAGGCTGGAGTCACACCGCATGTCAAAGTTGCCAAAGGGCTTGAAACATGCGGCACCATGTTCCCGCGCCAGGTGTGGTGTTAATTTGAGGTTGGCATTGTAGGAGGAGTGTGTTCAAATGTGTTGAAACTCAAAAGTTTGACATTATTGTCAGAGTGGAGGAGGCACAGATAGCTTTTTTTAAGTGTTGTCGTCAATAAACAAACTACAGTGATACCTTGGCTTACGAACTTAATTGGTTCCCAGAAAGTGTGTCTAAGGCAAAAAGTGTGTATTCCAAACATTAATTTCCCACAGGAAACCATTAAAATGACAATAATCCGTTCCCAGGTCCCCATAAAACATACTTTTCAACTAAATAAGCCTTAAAACTACCCACAATATACCTTATTTCATGTATAGTAAATGTGCTATGGTATTTTAATTAAAGAAATAAGCTGTACAGTATAATAAAGTCGTTTTATTTACCTTTGTGATGGTCGTTGATGGCTTGATGGAATGGTTGGGTGTTTGCATAAAGTGTCTCAAGGAGCTCTGGGTTGTACATCTTAGAAGTTGTGATATTGCAACAGCAAGGCAGACACACTAGAAACTTCATTAATAGCAGGTTCCCTTGCTTGTATGCTCTTTTCAAATTGTACAGATGGCTTGTGCGGGTTATTTGTGGAGCCTGGTTGATGGGATATTTTAACCTTGCAGTCTACACTCTGCCTTTGAACTATCAATAAAGTTGAAACGAGTCCAAATTTCATTGTGTTTTCTATCCATTTTCTCACCTTTCACTTTTATTTATTTTTTGTTTCAAACTCTGTCGTCTGCCTTTCCGGTGTCGTGTGCTCACAGCGTGCAATAGCACTGCAAGTTAACCAGATTTATGAAGCATAGAAAAGTAGGTGGCGGAACACACGAAAAGCGAGGCGAAGTGGTAGTCCGAACCAGATATCAGGAACTAAATTTAACTTAAGAAATGCTTTGACATTGAGAAAACGTTGGATTCACAGACCCCGTGATCACTTCCTCACCTGTATGCGTTTTCATGTGCTCGTCAAAATACTGCTTCATGTTGAAGTCTTTGCCGCACCACTGGCACATGAACTGCTTGTGTCCAATATGGATGCTCATGTGTGAGCGCAGTTGGTACTTGTACTGGAAGCGCTCGTCGCAATTCTGAAGGTTCAGATCACATCAAACAAACAAAAATACATGGGGTTATTCGCACAACGCAAACGACATTTGAAAAGTGAGACAGCACCTGGCGAAAAAAAAATAAATAAAGGCTGCGTCGGCGGCAGCGAGACCACCGATGCTACATGCTGCTAAAATAAGACGGTAATAACATGGTACAGGGGCAGGGTGAAGTCTCGCGTTTAATTAGAGTGGCTCCACCTGTGCGGGTGAAGGACAACGCTCCATCTGTCCACTTGATTTCAAAAAGGGCGGCTTACAAGAAGTTAGTTACAAGAAGAAGAAAAACATGGCGCCTGAGCTACATTATGGTAGCATCTTGTGAAGATGAATGGCTAGTTGATCAATTAATGATGAGTATCACACAAAGAGCATTTCATGAACATGATGCAACAATGGCCCACGCTTGCACCAGAACACCCCCGAAAAATATATTTTTGAAAGGGTAAAGTGATCACGTGTAAAAAGTGCCTTACGGGTCTTACCTCGCAACGAAAGGGCTTCTCTCCAGAATGCTGCAACGAGTGCACCTTGAGGGACATGCTGCGCTTGAACGATTTGCCGCAGGTCTCGCAGGTGAATGGCATGTCCTTGGTATGAGCTGTGTGTTGTTGACAGGTAAGAAATATAGTTTGGTAAGAGAGAAAAAGGAACGGCAGATGAACCCAAGGCATCAGGATACTGTAAAACTCAACGAGGGGTGACATGAAAAAGAATCTGACAAGTTCAAATGTTCTTTTCCATTTTTAAATTAATTACTAATCACAGTGCACCTTGTGCGTGCGTATGTATGTATGTATGTATGTATGTATGTATGTATGTATGTATGTATGTATGTATGTATGTATGTATGTATGTACAGTTATATACATATACACAACTTCAACAATATGTTTTATTAGCGTGTCATCAGGGCCGTTACACTTCACTCACCAACCATGTGCTTGCGGACGTGGGCCATGGTGTAGAACTTCTTCTCGCAGATCTCGCACGAGAACTTCTTTTCTGCGTAGCCGTGCACGATCTTGATGTGTTCGTGCAGCGACCACAGTTTCTTGAAGGATTTGTTACAGGAGATGCACTGGAAGAAATAAAACATGAAGAAGAATGATAAGGGACAGATAGATGATCCCCCATTTTGTGTCTTGTAGATTTCCTTATCCTTTAGCTCCCCCTGCTGACAGAAATGAATCATACAACACAGCACATATGATGATGATGATGATGATAATAATAATAATAATAATAATACATTTCATTTATAAGCACCTTTCAAAACTCAAGGTCACTTTACAGTCACAGGATAAGCTTTTATGTGGGTGAGCAGCGCCAGCGTTCACTCAACCCGGAAGTAATAATAATAATAATAATAATAATAATAATAATACAGTAAAGTCTCGTTATATCGATATTCAAGGGAGTCCGAAAAAATATCGATATAACCGGGACTATCGATATATCCGACCCTGTTTGCATGTAATTTTCTCTGTGCGTGCATAGAAATAGTATCGATATAACCGGGACTATCGATATATCCGATATCGATATAACGAGACTATACTGTAATAATAATAAATTTCATTTATAAGCACCTGTCAAAACTCTCAAGGTCACTTTACAGTCACAGCAGACAGTCGCTTATAGATAGCTACCTAGTCAGCTAGCTAGCTAAAGGATAGCTAGCTAAATAGCTAGCAAGCCAGCTAGACAGCTAATAGATAGCTAATAGATTGCAAGTATCATATACATGGAACTCCAGGCCCATATAATTTAGGAATTAACTCTTTTTTTATTAAAGAAGATAGTCTAAGGTTTCTTACGCTGCATTGAATGTTCTTGTAGTCCTAAAACTCAATATTCTGTGGGTCCTGGAATTCAAGTGACAATGACAAAAACCCTGGCACTGGAGTGGAGGCATGTTTTTCACGTCTGGCAGTGAAAGCGTTAATAAGTCGTTTTGTCACCATTTGGACAACGCTCAATAGCCTGAAAATGCCTTCATCGTATACGTTTAAATTAATTGGATTACAGTGTCATTTGAAGTGGCTCGGGACCAAGCCCCGCCACAAATAGCGAAATTGCGTTGCAATTGCCTAATAAGGTCATAAGGTAGCAAAGCGCTGTTTTTTGTCTTTCTTCAGGATATCCGATCATGTAGTAAAATCATGTAGTAAAAAGACACACACAATACACACGCGTCTTCTCACCTGGATGTTCTTCTCGCAGTCGGTCTGCTGGTGCAAGGCCAGCTCGCTCTCCAGGACAAACTTCTTGCCACACTTGTCACAGATCTGCATCCTCCTGTGCGTTACGTTCATGTGCTTCTCCAGGTACCAGCGCGTGTTGAACACGCGTGGGCATTTTTCACACGCCAGCATCTCCTTCTCCCCTTCAGCCTTGCCGCTCGCCACCATGACACTGGCGGACACCGGCGGAGTGGAACGGGCAGAACGTCGTTGGATCTTTGATGTCTTGGCGTGCTTCCGTCGCCCCCTGGTGGTCATTCCTGAAGACTGCGAGTTGATAGCCGTTCGAAGACTCTTCCTCTGCGGTTGGTCGGAAGCGCAGCTTGTACTCCTGTGTGCCCTCTTTGACCTTGTCCTTTGTCTTTCGATTTCCTCGTGTTCGTACTCAATCTCATACTGACTCTCGTCTTCAACCTCTTCCCCATCTTCATCATCCTCGCTGCAACCTCTTTCCGAGTCGTTTCCGGCCGCATCACCCTTGTTGTTGTCGCCCTTGGATACGTGTAGGGTTTGATTGTTGAGATTTACCTCCACGATGATCTGCTCACGCTTAAAACCCTCCTCCGGCCCGTCCTCCTCTTCGTCGTCGTCGTCATCTTCGGTATCCTCCGAAGTGGCCTCTTCCTCCTGCGCGCGCACGTCTCGTCCCGCCGCGCCCTCACGGAAATACTGCTGAGGGCCCTCGGCCTCCATCTTGGTGGCCATTTTGTTATCCACCAGTACAGAGTAAGGCTCCCCAGCCGCCTCCCTCTTGTAGAGCTTTCCCGTCAAGTCCACCTCTGGTATGGAGGGGCGGTAGTAGGTAGACACCTGCGGCCTGTGACCCTCTTCCTGTGACATCCCGCCCAGGCACGGGGAGGAGACCTCCTCCTGCTTGAAGCTTTGGCAGGATTTCATGAAAGGTTATGAAGCTGAAGTGACTCCACAAAGAGGGGGAAGGTGCACCGAGACCCCACCCTTCCTTCAAGAGGAAGGAAGGAATGAGGTGGATGGGACAGTCAACCGGATTCAAATAACCCGTCCATGTCATCCAGAAAGGGGAAGTACAACTGTAAGGTGTACGACGCTGTCACACACGCGCCTCCATAAACTTTAAAATAGCACTTGACGACGCTTAAGTTGACTTCCTGTGAAGGGCAGAGCCATCTGTAGCAATGAACAGAGCATCACCTGCAAGAAGCAGAAATACATATTGATGAGTTGTGTGGGAAGATAGAAAAAAAAACTGTCTTCCGCTGTTATGATTAAAAAAAAAAAAGAGACAACAAACGAAATGAAAGTGACAACTGCATTTGCGCTGCTGTGAAAACAAAGGAAAAACCACAAGTTCTCTTAAATGAATGGGTGTGCACTGAAACATACAATAAATGCGTTACACGCAGTCCGAGGTGAAACAAGTCAACAGATGATCGGCGCTCAAGAATGTTCCATCCAGTCATCCTTTTTTTTTTAACTCATTCACTGTCGTTCACAAATTTATTCGTGAATTGAAACTGAAGTAGAGCACCATTCCCGAATTTGTTCGTGATTTGTTTTTTTCTTGTGCATTTTCTAGACGGCTCGAATCGATACAGAAGGACTTCTTTAATCGATTGCAAACATTTATGCTTTCCTCTTCAGAACTACAGTAAAGTCTCGTTATATCGATATTCAAGGGAGTCCGAAAAAATATCGATATAACCGGGACTATCGATATATCCGACCCTGTTTGCATGTAATTTTCTCAGTGCGTGCATAGAAATAGTATCGATATAACCGGGACTATCGATATATCCGATATCGATATAACGAGACTTTACTGTATTTGAATCATATTCATAATTGGATGAGTAACAAGAAAGCATCTTCTTTGAATCTGAAGCCATTGTTTTGATTCTAGATCAGGTTTCAAACTCGCGGCCCGCGGGCCATCTGCGGCCCCCTAAATAATATTTTGCGGCCCGCCTTGACATGAAAGATTAATGTTAGTCCGACCCGCATGATTGATATGAATGACACTTGTTTGTGGAGCTGAACAAACCGCTGAACAAACCACCATTTTGGAGCTACAGTGGGAATTTAATCACAGATTTGCAGACCTCAAGACGCACAAAGCCACATTTCAAATTTTTGCGGACCCATTCTCTTTTGATGTGCAAGATGCCCCTCCTGTGTTCCAAATGGAGCTCTGTGACCTACAGTGCCACTCTGCAATCAAAGCCAAGTTCAGGGATGTGAATGGAGAAGCAGACAAACTTGGGCAATGTTTGAGAGAGTTAACCGCCAGCTTCCCTGAACTTTCCCGAATGTTCAAGTGGACCATGTGTCTTTTTGTGAGCACATTCTTATGTGAGAAGCACTTCTCCACTTTGAACTTCAATAAGTCCGAGTACAGGTCCAGACTTACTAATGAGCATCTTCAAGCCCTACTCAGATTCTCCACTGCCTCAAGCCAAATGTGGCTCGGCTTTGTGAAAAGAAGTGCTGCCAGGTCTCTAGCAGCAAGAAGTAGGCAAGAGAAGCCATGTTCAGGACAGTTCATGTTCAATATTTTATTTATGTTCAGAAAGTTAGAGGTTAAAGAACTGTGAATACAGACATTTGAAACTTTATTAATATAATTACTTTCCTCTGTTTTTTTTTTCAGTCGTCTGTATTTGCCTTATGATCATTATAATTATTGTATTTATTTATTACTGGTTAATTTATTTTTTATTCATTTTCCATTTATTCATTTAATTAATTTTTTTGTGTATTAAAAATATAGATTTTGAGAACATTAGAATGTTTTATCTGTGCTTTTCTTGTGAAAATCCTGATGCGGCCCAGCCTCACCCAGACTCTGCCTCCAGCGGCCCCCGGGTAAATTGAGTTTGAGACCCCTGTTCTAGAGCAAGGCAAGACGTCTTGAAGGGGGCGGGACCTTCTAAACCTCTGCATCTCCGAGGTCATTTTGAAGCAGTTTTGGGACACTTTAAGTCATTTTTATTGGTGTTTTGCATTTGACTAAAAATATCAGCCTGCATGTTTTGGGTATTTTAGATGCTATAAAACGTTTTACTGATGTCAGTTAGGAAACAAAAAATGGTGTCGGTTGTCCTTTAAGGCATCAAGCATGGCAAGGGATCGCACAGCAATGCTCAAAAGATACAAAAAAGGCCACAAGAAAGAGTTGAAGCGCACACAAGCATGTGCATGCACCCGGCTGACTGTGAGTTGACCTCATACAACCTTGCAACTGTGTGAGTGTTCAGCGGGGAGGTTTGCTTGCCAGAAAGAAAAAAAACATGCCAGGCCTGTTCTAGCAGAAAACGGCACATTTATTTTTCTGCCACAGGTATCTTATGCAGCGCCTGTATTAATGAAACAATATTTACAACACAGGCGACAATCAGTACAGAGAGAGGACAGCGCAAACAAAAACCATGAGAGACAAGGGTTAATGGTTACCTCTACTAAAGGCCAGTGTAGCGTATCAGAATTCAACTCAGTTCTGAGGCATGTCGACAGTGATAAAGTCAAAATCAACTTGCGATCCAAGAATAAAATCGCCCAGTCAAAAAGTAACAAGCCCTTTTTTTCCTGAAATTTGAACAATGTGTCAAAAATAAGCAGCTGCCAAATTTTTTTCCAAAATTGTTACTTTGTGAAAGCCGTTGTGGAAATGACATCATCAATGAAATGAGAAGAATTGTGATGAAATTCTTTATTTTGGAAGGCACCGCAAAAAAAACAGTGGATGTGAATGAAGATTCACGTTTCAAGTACTGTTTCGCGGTTTTAGACT
This sequence comes from Hippocampus bargibanti, assembly GCF_051943395.1. NCBI lineage: Eukaryota > Metazoa > Chordata > Actinopteri > Syngnathiformes > Syngnathidae > Hippocampus > Hippocampus bargibanti. The sequence continues at coordinate 5,547,577 of NC_142750.1, read as the reverse complement.
GACCCCTGGTGGCAAAGACGGGGACACATCAGATAGATAGTGTGCCAAAAAATTACTACAATACAATAATAATAATACATTTAATTTCTAAGCGCTTTTCAAAACTCTCAAGGTCACAGAATCGGTTTTTCTAATAAGATCTTGAAAAGAACTCTAAAATGTATAGGGAGCCAGTGAAGAAATGCCAGAGTAGCATTTATATGCTCCCTCTTAAGAGTACCAGTCAAGAGGTGAGCAGCAGCATTCTAGACCAGCTGGAGATGCTTCATGGAGGATTGGCTGACTCCAAAGTAAACTACAGAATTTGTTTCTAACCATCCATCCATCAATCTCCTAAAGTTTGTCCACCCTCCTCCTTCAGCTGTCTTTGGGCCGGAGGCGGAGTCCACCCTGAACTGGATGCCAGCCAGTCGCAGGACATATAAAGACAAACAACCATTCGCGTTCAAAATCACACCTAGAGACAATTTTGAGTGTTCTGTTAACATACCATGAATGTAGGAGGAAACCAGAGTACCTGAAGAACCCCTACGTACCTATCTATAAGCTATATGTTAGCTAGCTAGCTCGCTTTCTATCTATATGAGTTACTTCCGGGTTGAGGATTGAAACCTACAACTCTCCACTGTGAGGCAAAAGTACAAATGAGAATTTTTCTGTACAATATGTCGAGACATCCTGAGAATGGCGGCATAACAAGCACATGGGGAAAACGAGCTTGGTTGTGATGGAGCGACTCGGCAGTATTTGACATAAAGCCGACATGATTATCCCGAGTGGGGGTGACAGGCGAACGCAAATTGTATGAAAAAAAGCCCCCACTGTCACGCTAGCTGCTTATAATATCCCATTTCAGCCTTCACAAATTAACCTGATTAATACACCAAACACATGCGGTTATGCAACACCCGTATTAAGCAAAAATGCCTTCTCTGCTTCATATTATTGTTGATGAGTCATTTGAGAGTTTCGCTCAGTCTGAAAAAAATAATCCACTTTGATGTGGCTTTACAATATCTCTTGTACATCACAGACATAATTCCTCGGTATGTCTATTGTATCATGTTTGACCCAAAATAAATCAATACAAATCAGTTGATCTTAACTGATCTGGTTAGCAAGCTATATAATTATTCTCAGCCATATCAAAGTGTTCTATTCGACTGACATTTGCAAGAAGCTAAATGTGGTTTCATATGGCCGCAACGTAACTCACACAAACACCAAATAGAATGAAAGAGTGGCTTTCAGATGACAGGATGAAAGCTTCATACTGCAAACCCACACCGCAGTACAATGCGCAATAATATAAAATGGGGCAAGTGTTTACAAGTGTGGAACTGACAGTGACCTGGGAAGCACTCAAGCTCGGTGGCGCTCAGACTTTAATGAGCTTTTCACCGCTTGCAGGGAAGGAACCGTGCGAGGGTTCACATTCCACACTCTTGGCAATCTCGTAAAAACCTAACCCGCTCAGTTTGTGCCCTGCTGCAGGGGGTCTCCATAGTGTCTCTAAGTATTTGAATCCCGATCATGCCGTTCGGGAAAGATGAATATAATAAGAATGAAATTCCAGAGGTACTGGTATCTAGTTTTAAATGTATTATATTTCTTTAAAGAAAACTGTCAGAATTCCTGCATCTAATTTCCTTGTGTAATGTAACAACTGTTCCCCACCACATATGGCTTCCACAAATAAAATGGAATTCTCCAACATAACATTACTATTCGTCCCCCTAAATTTGTATGAATTTTCACCCATAACAATGACCCCCCCATACAATACCACATTTCTGCATACTATGACAACCTTTTGCTCACAACATTGAGACGTTTTTTAATAGGTAAAACATTGCAAAGACGAATACTTCCTCAAAAACTTGTCAAAATGAAAATTGTCATAGTTGAGAAGATATTGGATTAATAACAACATATGACCATGTTATTTAACTGTTCAGTAAACTCAAGACTGAGCCCGAATTGCTTTTGCCATTGGGGAGGTGGTTAAGAATAATTCCACATCAATTTTTGGAATTATGGCTACAGCGACGTTGTCTTTTTCCACTTCCTCTGGCCGAATGCTGACAATGCCAGTCAAATGGTTAGTAACCGAGGAGGGAGCAAAGGGTTAACAAAAACGCAGAAAACGGCACCAACACAGCACAGGCCCCGGTTAACTTGAGCTACTTAGCATGCTCCGCTAAACACACACGCACAACTACATTAACCCGTAGGTACACACATGATATGCTAACATGGCTACGTTAGCTGAAAGGCGCATGTCAAATATTCCACAACAGTTGCACCACGGGTCAAAACATTACACAAAAGAGCAAAGTTTAATGACATGTTCCAAAAATAATTGCAGAGGATTTCACTTTTGTCTTTTAACCAGTCCAGATCCCCCCAACACTATGCTAGGTAGCATAGAGCTAACCGTAACGTCAAATATTTGACTCAACAACGTCGACACGGCGCGCCAAGGAGGGGAAAAAGTGTGTCTGCTTTTGGAAAACTTCATACATAAAATCCAAACACCAACAAAATATATATTTTTCGGGTTTATTATACGAGTCAAGAGTCTAGGATAGAAAGGTTAACGATAAAATGTCAAATAGTAACAGCCCGAGGTGTTGTATTGACACCCCGTGTCGACGCTGTCACTAAGTCCGCCGCTCACTGGAGCCAGTCACCGCAGCTTCACCACTGGCGACCGGCGAGCAATGAACGCATCCCCCCCTGCGTGTCATGGATCTCAGCAAGGCGAGATAAAGTTACGGTCCGGCTGGCTAACTGGCTAGCCGGATAGCTGGCTGACTTGGTTTTTTGCTTGGCAAGCTTACCTCTACGACCTCCTCCTCCTTGCAGGCACGGTAGCTCACAATCAGGGTCTCGTGTGCTTCTTCAACAGTGGGAGGGAGAGGAGAAGAAGCCGCTGTCCCGAGATGAACCGAGACGAGAGCCCACCGGCGACCTGAGTCGCCCCGCTGACGCTACGTGGCCCGGCCGATCTGAGCTGTTCGCTTGTCGCTCTGACGTCGGCGTCCCGCGTTCTTGCCAGTCAGGGAGGCCAGGCCGCCTTCGCCTCGTCGTCGCCGCCGCAGTCTGGAGGACAGGCGCGCGGCTGTCTGGGCTGGGGACGCGCGCGCACCCACCAGAGACCCACGATTGAAGGATGAATTCATTAAAGGATGAATAGATTAAATGACAACAATCCATCATGCATTTGACTGCCGCATGCTCTTAACTATATTGATGCGGTTCCTGAAATGATGAATATTGTTGACCAAAAGGCAATGTTTTTTTCTATCGTGCGTAACAATGAAAAAAAAAAAAACTTTTTGAATATCTAAATGATTAGCTTTTTGGGACTTTAATTAAGATAATATATTTTTAAAATGTATTTAAGGTTTTCAATGTAAAATATTTCTCTAGTTGTGTAATTAATGAATGATAACGTTGATTTGCTTATATAAACTGTTTTCCTTTCATGTATTGCAATGCTGTAAAACACAGCATCTTCCGAATCAACACAAGTATGAAAATCCAATTAAATACATGCTGCATGCTCAGTGAACGCTGTCAATCCTGAAGATTAAACTATTACATGAAGAGAAAAAAATAATTAACCTTTGTATTCTATCCACAAATATCTGACATTAGAAATTAACCTCCTTTGTATTGTACGCCACAGCCCTCTCTTGTGGCCCAAAAATATAATGACATGCAATGGAAATTTTAAGATAGGACTCGCGTGACAACAGGATGGTAGAAAGATATTTTTTATTGTTCTTGAGGAATATGGTGTTTTATATGTTCTTCATATCCATGCGCCAAAGACATGAGCAGATTTAAAGGTGAGTTCTAATAATTCTCTCACCCAGTCAACTGAATAGTTTCACAGATAGGAACATCATCACTGGGGCAGTTGAAGCAAAGTGCCCTGCCCTGGCGGCAGGTACGTGACATTCCGTGAGCGAGAGAGCTGTAAGGCGACATCCTCGGCCGCTTCCAGTTTGCGCAGCTCCACCAAGCCATCACCGGCCTCCATGAGGGAATTGGCGATGAGCAGGGCGGCCTGGGAGTCACCCTCGGCTGAGATGATGGCGGCTTGCTTTAATTGTTCAGCCTGAAATTCAAAAAAGGACAACATTTGAAGTATGCTTTTAATCCACGCATCTCCGCCAACACGGACAATCAAAAAGTGAGAGGATGTACCTTCTCCACAACAAATCTGGCCCTCTCGGCCTCCTGCTGTGCCACCTGCTTCATCTCCACAGCCTCAGTGAACTCCTTGCCAAACGTTAAGTGTGTCTGAAAGAATGCAAATCCACCTTTAAATGCCCACACATGCGTTATACAGACAGAGAAAAGACGGGGAAGGTTTGGTGATTTAGGAGTGGCTCCATAGACAGACAGATAGAGAGAGAGATTTTTATGAACAGATGTAAATGCTGATGTTAAAAATTGGTGAAAATAAGTTTGTTTTATTAGAATTTTAAACATGACCTGCTCAATTATAGTTTTTAATTTTAGTTTTTATCCGGTTTATGCTGTGAAATTGTTAAAAAGTTGTTTTCTATACTTTGAATGGATTAAGTTTTTTTACATTGATTTTAATGGAAAGTGCTGTTTCGGTTTTTGAACAAATCGGTTTTCGAACAGCTTTCTGAAACGGATTATGGTCAAATTTTTGCCCTCGAACGAAATTACACGAATTGTGGGTAAATTAACCACACACACACGGATTCTGTGACGAAAGCGGCAACTTTATTCTACTAAATTGTTGCTGAACATAACCTGCCTGCAAAGGTTGCTGATCACTTCTCAACTTCTCAGAACTAACAAAAGAAATATTTCCTGACTTGAAGATCATATCGCTAAGTTATCTTTATCAATTGACCTTTTTAACCAATATACAATGAGTGTGTTCATATGAACACAAAATAAAATCCTTTAAAAAAAATCTAAGTAAAATCAAAACAGAGTATCAAATAGGTTCAAACGGAGTACATAATTAAGAAATAAACTGAATTGCGTGATGAAGTGGAACCAAACAAAAGAGATTGAAATAGCCAAAAGCGCTACATATAATTACAACAAAAGTCATTGTTGAATTTTAGAATTCATGATGCAGCTGAAGACATTGTTTGTTCGTTGATCGAAATAGGCTATATATCAATAAATTCATATTATTTTTTTAGTATATATTAGTATATATTATTTATATATATATATTATTTAGTATATATTAAATATATATTAGTATATATTTTTTAGTATATTTAGTAAGATAAGTTATTTTTGTTTCATTTTACGTACGCTATATATACAGGTTGCTTTGCTACAATGCGTGCGGACGTGTTCATTACTTCATACCAATGAAACGTCATCTAATATGAGGCCGAAGGTGGAGGCTCTTTCTGTGAGATCCTCGCTGACCTGGCGAGAGACCAGCTCCCTTTGTGTGATGAGCTCGCCGGCATCAAAACGAGCCTAAAAAGGACAAACCGCCACGCATCAGTTTGGACAGGTATCCAATCTGGGCCCAATTCATCAAGTCCAAAATTACACACCACGACAGCCTTGAGAACTTCAGTTGTAATGGACGGCAGCACTCTTTCGTCATAGTCCTCACCAATACTGGTGAAGATGCGTGGGAGCTGAGTGCTCACCGGCCGGAAGAGGATTCGTAATGTGATGTTGACATTCTGCAAATCTGTGAGAAGTATCACATTTTAACCCGATGCAACAGGATGTATTAATCCCGTAAGGTTATGGCGACATGACGTACCTTTGCTTCCTGTGATGACGGGCACATTTCGTGGACGGGAGCGACAATCAAAAATGATGGGCTTTTGCACCCATGGGATGAGGAAGTGAGTACCCTCGCCGATGACTGACTCCTGCACGCCACGAAATCTATCAAAGATCACCGCCTGGTGCCCTGCATCAACTGTCACAGGAAGACAAGGAGTTAAATTCAAGAAAATTGGGTTATGGATTTAGCCCCTATTTAATTATTAATGTCATTTTAGATTCACGGAACATGTTTTTAACATTCATATGTCATATGTCAAACCTTTGAGAAGACTAAACTGTAATGTAATGAAAATTTCTTCATTGCGAAACTAATAAAGGTAAATCCAATCCAATTCTATGCTTTAATGACATCATGCAGGCATTGAAGTGGTACATCCAATCTACACGTTTACACTCCACTCGCATTAGCAAATACCCGATACATGTCAGGTTTTCGTCAAAATTTGAAAGATGCCTGAATACAATCAGAAAATTACAAGTTCAGTGTTTTTAACTTCATAATGCGTAGCTTTACATGTCCGCAAATTGTCACTAAATTGTGGATACATACTTTTTTTTTGATTATGCAACTTGTTATATGACAAGAAAAAAATATTTTAGCAGCCTTTACGAGTCATAGTTGTTTTGTGAGGGAGCCATTTTGATTATGAAAACAATTGCATTATGTCAATGAAAAAGGTATTCACCATTGAATAGGGCAGAGTTCACAACACTTCCACCGATGGCCAGCGCCAGTCCCAGCTTCCCAATAGACTCAAACAGCTTGGCCATTGTGGAAAATCTAATTTTACTGCAAAGGAAAACAAGACAAGATGAGTATCAGAGCACGTTTTAGGCCATGCATTGTTGACTTTGGCAGGGGAGAGACTGAAGGCGTCAACTTGCATAGCTTTACTTATTAGCTAGCTCGTAAAACAGCTAGTAAGGAAAATACGACAATAGAAACGTGTGAAATAACACAAGTGCGCATACTTTGTGCCTAAAAGAGCACAAAATAACCACAAGCGAACAAATTAATAAGCAGCACGCGAGGGAACAGGGCACTTATCTATTGCTAATCGGGCTCCGAAAGAGCTTCGCATACTCAACACTAAAAATTACAACATTGGCTCCACACAACAGATTGAAATAATCTCAAAAGCTCGCAGGGGAATTATCCTTGTGGCAAATTAAAACGTTTGCCGTCTCTTTTGGGCATCATGTGTCATAACTAACCTGTTTTTCGTTCAAGCGTCTATGACCTCCACCGGACACGACGTGCGGCACATGAAATCGCCACACCAGCACGCATGCGCGTGGCTGAAGTAACCCAATTGGCTGGATTTCTTCTTCTACGGTATTTGTTTCCTCCTTCACTTCCGAATTTCCGGTACTTTATTTAGGTCTAAAACACTTCCTCCTGTGCGATGTTAAAACGCTCATGTGTTTTTATGGGTAAGTAAGTCAGATAGTTTCAGACAAAGGTACCAATTTATCGTAAACTTGTGGATAATGCTGTATATTTGTAAGTTGTCTCCCAAACGTCCTTTCTGTGGTCACAAACATCAAAACCCAAAACATCAAAACTGTGGCTCAAAGTTCATTTTATTTTCGTCTTTAAATTATTTCATTTAGTTCTTTTTCACTTGCCTGTAAAACAATGAAGAGTTTTGTTTTTAAAAAACACTCAAACTTAACATTGTAGATGCTCAACTTTTCTTCGTATCAAAGCACGTCTTTCTAAAGTCCAAACGAGCGCACTCGATCGCCCCCTGACTCGGAAAGGCCAAATCACAGTTTCACTTTAGAATTGCCTCTTAAGTATTTTGACGCTCTATAAAAAGCGACATATAAACCACCGATAAATAAGGCTCTGAAAGGTAACAGATACACATTTAAAAGGTAAAAAGTACCTTTTATATATTGGGCATGTAGTTATCGACCTAAAACGCCGTTTCTAATGGGGCATTAGACGTGTTTTATCTCACTTCCTGCATTTGACAACCTGTAAACATTCGCGGCTTTTGGATAAATGGTACGAAAAAGTTGCAGTAGGTTTTATTTGTATCAACCTTCGAGAAATGTGTCGTTTGCGTGTCACTTCCAAACGTCTGTCAAAAAAGTCGATATGGACACAATATTTAGTACACATAGCCTTATGTCATAAAAGCTGTTTCAGAAGTCTCAATCAGTGTCTTGTCCTATTTCAAATCATAATTGTACAATATTTTTAACGATGTTGGTTGTACAGCACTGGTTGCTGTTGCTGCTGTGACTGTTACATTGATCTATAGTTTGAGAGAACACAATTCATTGAAAATACATGTACAGATTCTAATATTGTCTGTCAGCAGATGGCAGAGGCGAGCAGGACTGTGCGAGTGAGCGGCTTGCCTGTCGGCGTTGCAGAAGAGAGGCTGATCGATAAATTAACTGTATACTTCTTGAGATCCAGAAATGGCGGAGGGGAAATTGTTTCTGTTACCGTTGACAAGACAAAGCCAGACTGTGCCCTGGTCCAGTTTGAGGACAGTGGAGGTCAGTGTTAGGTTATGGTGCATACCTCCATGAGAAAAAGCACAGTCCTAGAGGTTTTTTTTGACAAAAAAAAGCATAAAATCTGTCCATTAAGTGACACTCTCATTTATTGTCTCTTAGTGTCCCAGAGGGTAATCCAACATGGCCAGCACACTCTCAAAGTAGACGGTAAAGAATACATTCTTACTGTCAGCGAACACCGCCAAAACCTGGATCCTGACAAGGTACATCAAACATGTTTCAGAAATCATAAATAGTGAGATTTTCGTACTCGCGACTCTGTGGTCCGTGTTAAAATAATGTGTGTTACAAAAGTGTAAATCAGGAGTAAATAAAACGCAAAATGCTTTCATTGTTTATTTATACATTAAATTAGTATAAAATGTATATGCACTTGCGGTCTTTTACTGGCGAAAAATGTGGAAAGGAAGAGGGGAGGAAAGAAATAAGTGGAAAAACAAAATACAGGAGATAACACAGAAACAATTATTTCAGGAAGCCCTAAATGTGCATTTTTTCTCCATTTCTCCAAGGTCATCCCAAGTCTAACAGCAACTGTGGATTGCAGTCAGATTCCAGAGGGAAGGAGCATGTTGACTCGTCTTCTGGCGGAACACCGCGGTATTGAGACCAGCTGTGACTCGACAAAGAAATTATACCGACTGCGTGGTGCCTACACCGAAATCCAGTTGGTCTTGGCCCAGCTGCTTGGCTCCCATCCAGAAGACCCACAGTCTCTGCAGCTCTCAGGCTCAGGTCGACCTTTCGCTAGTTTTTCAGGGTTTCCACCGAAGTCTCCAAATAAGAAAGTGGATGAAAGAGATCTTACGGGTGATTTTGCCACCCCGGAAGAGGATCTCTCGCTGATGGTAGATGCAGATGTCTTCCGGTATCTCCAGAAGCGACATGGCCAGGAGTACCAGCGCTTGTTGAATCGGTATGGCGTTGACGTGGTGGACGTAACCAATCAGGGGATCACAACTTTGTTTCTGCAAGTGACAACTGACGAGGGCGGCAAGGAACGAGAGCGCATAGAGTTGGCGAGGATGGCGATAAGTGAACTTTATCAAGAGTGTGAGAGGAGAATCTGTCAGGCTGAGCTACTCAAGAGCGACCTGGACCCTAAGGTGGACCTGCAGCAAGCGATGGAGATATTGCAGGTCAGATTTCCCAAACTTCTTCTCAATGACGATGAAAGCTGTGTCTTCCTTATCGGCGACGGCAGTGAGGTGTCAGAGGCCAAGCAATTTCTCCTCCGGGAACATAGAGTGGTGGAAACGGAAGACATCGCTACTCTTCTTGGAAGTCCGTTTTCTCGACACACCACTGCTGAGGAGCGTGTGTCTCTGCCCTTGACAAGCACTCAAAATTTTGGGAAGCAATCAGAAGACGGCAAAATGTATCATCTGGCTGCCCGATTTAAAGAATCCGGACAACCGCGAGAGACTCCTCCAGGAAACTTGCGCAGAACCTCAAATCCCAGTAAGCAATCCACTCATGAGTTGAGGTCACAAGCAGTAGGAGATCCAAGTGGAGTTTCTCGTCCGCTGATAAGGAATAAAACATCTTCAGACGTTGCTTTGAAGAGTACAAGATCCTTCCGGAATTCGACTCCAATCCATCCACCTGGAAAACCCCACACGGGATCCACGGCGAAGAGAACTAACAGTTTTGCGGGAATGACTCAGCAGAGATTTCAGAAAACTGAAGATAATTCCTTTTCATCCAGAACCAGAACCTCTAGCATGACCGACCCAAAACAGAAAGACCAACCTAAATTCTTCCATGCGGAGGTTGTAGTGTCCACGATAACGTGGCTTCATATTAAAGAGGTGTACAACAAACAAGTGGAAATATTGACGTGCAACCTGAAACTTAAAGAGGGAGCGTCGCACGGCAGGATCCAATCCGTCATCAGCATCAGCGGCTCCGACCAAACCGCAGTCACCGCTTGCCAGCTTGCTTTACAGGAACTGGTCGATGCCGTCAGCGCAGATATTTGCGTGCACGAGCTTCACCTCTCCGAGCTCGGCGTCGGCGGCGTGGAAGATGAAACCTTACAGGCCTGCTGTGCGGAAGTTCGACGACGATTTACAAAGATTAGTGTCCGGGTGTTGAGGAATAGTTTGTATCTCACTGGCCCGAAACGCTTGTGCGATCAGGTCGCCGCTTCTTTGCGAGAGGTCTTTTCTGGAGTTAGAACCCAAGGAGATATGCAGAATGACACCGCAGGCGACGACGGTGACACTCGGGTATATTCTGCGACTCAGGAACAGATCTTGCAACTTAAAGAGGGCCAGGATGAGCTTGCTAACTGCACTAACGGTCAAGCGGCAACCAGGGGCGACTCCGTCCTCAAGGAGAAATTGGAAAAAGCAAGTATGATGGATAGACGCAAGACATCAGTCCCGACAAACGTGAATGGCGTCTGGTCAGGAACACTTCAAAATAACAACATCACACAGCAGAAAGAACCCCAGACAGGTGACATCTGCGTGTGCGGGGAGGCCGGCACCTCCATGAATCGAACCGAGTGCGGGGTGGTCATGTGCACCAAGTGCCTGGAAGCCGTTCACGTCCATTGTCGGGTGTGCCACAGCGGACCACCGCAGCAACCGGCAATGACGGGCATTCAGGGCACAATGAACCACTGCAAACTCAATTTCAGCCTTCCCGGTCACAATAGACACGCCACCATCAAGGTCACCTATCGCATTGCTGATGGTGTACAAAAGGTAGGACGCTTGAATACAGACGTTCCCCAACTTACAAAATCTAATTTACAGCATCTTTGTCCAAACATTTTTCGACATACTGTACCCGCAAAAATGTTCGTATGTACTGTTATTCGGAACTCGAATGTTCGTAAAATGGGGAGCGCCTGTACAATTTTGCCTAACGTGGATGAGATCCATGTCAATTATTTCTTGTTTAATCGCCAGGACCATCACCCGTCTCCTGGAAAGCCATTCCACGGGGGCGTCTTCGAGGCCTTCCTCCCCGACTGCGACAAAAGCAGGAATCTGTTGCCCAGACTGGAGGAGGCCTTCCGCCAGGGCCTCACCTTCACTGTGACAAGCAACGACAAGGGCTCTAGAGTGACCTGGGACAACATTCCGCACAAAACCAGCCTGCAGGGCGGCCGATCGGGGTGAGTCAGGCTGTAGATGATGACGAATGCGTGCAGCGGAAATAAAAATGTAAAAACTCACATTTTGGGTCCCTCAGGAACGGTTACCCGGATTCTTCCTACTTGGAACGCCTCTCAGACATATTGATGGCACATGGGATCAAAGGTCAATCTTTTACATTTTGAGAGTTTTCGGGCGCATTATATGTTTACACATGGGATTTCGTCTGAGCACTTTATAGTGTATTATTGCTAATTTAAAATACCTGTCAACCTTGTCTAATAGCTGCCTTTATAAATGATGACGATTACCGTATAAAAGTTGTAGTACGCCGTACATTATTTGAAATGATAAAAAAATGAAATGCAGACAGTTTACCGCGCATTTGCACGTTATGCTTTTACCAATCCGACCATACGCAGTGATAAAAAAAATATGGTTGAGGATTACTTTTTGCCGGTTTGCCGTGACAATAGTAGCGATCGACAGCAGCATTGTCATTGGCTACCAGCAGTTGAGACCAACTGGATTTGAGGCAAAAATGCTCTTTGTAAGATCATTTCACAATTAAAAGATTAAAAAAAATCCCATATAAAAGTTGTAGTACGCCGTACATTATTTGAAATGATAAAAAACATAAAATACAGGGAAAACATATACGGTAAGTTGACAGGTATGTCATGATGATAAGATGCATTAATGGGGAGACCATTGATTTTACCAAAGGTCTTTTCATAAATATTTTTCCATAATCAGAAATAAAAACAAAGGTTTACACTAAGGATAAAGTGTCTTATAAGACAGGAGTCCTCTATTATGGAAATATAACAGCTTGAACTGCATCACAAAAACAAATTCACCTTAAGAAAAAAAAAACAGTGGATTGCCATTGCTGTTATTGAATGACATGTTTCATAATCCGGTGTTCATATGCGTTTATATCTTTCTAAATGGATAAAGGTATTCTGATATACTGTATATACATTTAAGAGATATATTGTACCATAAAGAACAATATTTGGACTCCATCTTAATCTTCAAGATGACTCACAAGCACTGACTGTTTGAATAGCTGTATGAACCTTAATTTATATATAGACCCTAGATATATATACATATATATAGAGTGAGATCTATGTATAGATCTAAACCTTAATCATTTCATTTGGTTCTTCATTTTTTTTTCTTCCAAAATTTGGAGTTTGTATCAGCCTAAAAACAAATAAATAGATTAATGAATGAATAAATAAACAAAATGTGTGTTGGCTAGTCCCTAGTTCACAGGTGTAAAAGTCAAGGCCCGGGGGCCAAATCTGGCCTGCCATATCATTTTATTCGACCCGCAAAAGCATATCACGCATGTCAAGTGCCATCATGCTTGCTAAAGTCCGAACCAAAATTTGAAATTGTCGTATGTAAACCGCAATAACAGTCATTATTCTTGACTTCAGATTTGAAAACTAGTTATTCAGTAATTTTTTGTATGTTCTGTATGTAATATGTGGAGGAAATAAAACCGTCTAACGGTTTCCCTAAATTTATAATGGCCCCTGAGAGTAAACCATAACTACAATGTGGACCGCAGCAAAAAAGGAGTTAGACACCCCTGCCCTAGTTAAATCCTCTGTATTGATGTAATAGTACTTAGTAAACAAAACACAGACAATTTTCATATTTCTTGTTATGCTTTTTTTTAATTAGTCCTGGAAAACATGTAAGGCATATGGTAACATTACACACTGAAGCGTTACAAGTTGTAGAGGCCAACACGGAACCCACCCAGAGTCGAGCACAGAATGAAGCAGCATCAATTTGCAAAGGGTTTATATATAAAAAAAAAATCACGATTTTGATGAGCGTTGTTTCTTTTTTTTATTTTGTGTGGGGGAGGGCATACAAAGCTACACAACACGTGCAAAAATGATCACGTTTGAAGGAAGCCTGTATTGAGGGGATTTGGGGGGGGGGTGGTCAACATTTTGGTGCGGGGATGGGGAAGAGAGAGGCGGCACATTCCCAAAGTTAGGTGGCTGCCCATGCTGGAGGCTTCGCTTGGCAACTTAACACATGACTGAGCGGGCATTCTTTCTCACACCACACTACCACAAAATTACTAAACTAAGCTGTATATACACAACATACACACACACACACACCGTTACATTTTTTTTTCAAAACTAAACATGCATCCGATTACTGTACATGATCAGCCAGTAACTTGAACTTGAGACTGCTTCACTAGTTGGCTGGCAGGCGTGAATGGAAAAGCCATGTGGAATTTGGGAACATTTCCACCAATGGGACACGGACGTGATGGATTGTGCTGTAAATTGAGCTAAAACCGTTGGAAGGACCTGAGAAACCATTTTAAAAGACAAGTCTCAGTTCCAGAAGCCCTCCCAAAAAAAAGGAATACGATTGAACGCTTGTTGTCTCAGTGCATTTTTTTTTCCAGCCCCTCTTGCTCACCGCACACCCTTCAAAAAGGAGCACATAACATCCAATCCAGAACTGCGGTGTTTACTCGGAAACTTTCCTCTTGTTGCATAAGTGTCTGGAAATGCTGCAAAGCCATTTAAAACATGTCGCAGGAAGTGGTGAGCAGATCCACGAACCCAACAGTTTACCTCAGGGCTGTATGACATACAATACTCTTCCAATGTCTTTGGTCCCCTATGCTACATGGCTAACCGCTAGCGCCACGTATTAATATTTAAGAGCCTCTTGCTTGAGTAGGACCTGTATGGATATTTCTCATTAAGTCAGTATATCATTTAAGCTGTTGAAACTTTATGCCTGTCCCATCAGGCGTCACTGGTAGTGGCTCGCCCACTACAAGTTTTTAGGATTTTACTTTTGAAGTGCACTGTTAATGTTCAAACTGCATAATGTTACAGTACCTTACAATAATGTTACATGTACTTTTATGAACCCTTTTTTAATGGGATCAAACATCAGGCTAATATGTCTGGATTGGACCCAAAAACATCATCTGCTCGCTCACTCGTCACACGAGCATATGCAGTTAAGAAAGAAAGTAAGTCCCACGTCATGTACACTTGACCTTGACGTGTAAAAATGGACCTTCCGCAGCTCCTTCTCACTGTGACGTGGTTGTTAGTAAACACATGGACGGGAGCTGGTAGAGCACAGTGTAAAGGATGTTTTTTTTGTCTAGTTTCGGGGATGGACTGAGGTAAGCTGTGTGCAAGGAGGAGTTAGCACAGTGCGGGCCCTTGAGCTCGAGCGACAAGCAGACAATCAAAAGTGAGGAAAACAAAAGAGATGAAAACAACAACAACAACAATCCTCTTTTGGAGCACATGTTTGGGACATTTGTTAAATGCACCGGAAAGTTTAGCCTTCTCAAGAGGATTGAAAATATATCCAAAACCACACTTAGCTTCATACTGTATATATATATTTTTTGTATGCGCTGTAAATATTCAAAGCCAAGAGGAATATACATTGTCATTTGGCACACGTGGTTCGGACATAAAAGACAGCTTAAGAATAAAAAGGGTCCCCAACACTCCAAACGAAATACATTACTTTTTTTTTTTTGGGGGGGGGGGTGTTTCTTTCATCACACATGGCACTCGAAACAGAAGCACCGTGCACAGGTTCACAAAGGGAGCCCAGCAGATTAAAACAAAACACGAATAATAACACTAATCATCATAATCGGAACCAGAGCTGGACAGGATGCATGAGTCCATGCTCTGCTCACACTCCAGCCCGCTAGGGGGCGCCACACGCAATCTAATGATAGAACGGAGCTGGGGTGTGAGCGCCTCACTTGTAAGTGCATTAGGATTAGTGAACAGAGTGCAAAACGTACAAAACATCACTTTGTCCTCCCTGTTCAGCCCAAGAGGAAGGGATTCGGGGTTTTCTTTTAAAGATGGTGCTGAGCATGGTTAGTTTGGAGTGGGCAGGGGGGGGGCAGATGACCTGAGGACAGACACATGCCCACGCACACACAATGGCACACAACACATGAGGGAGGCCACTCATGCTTATCAATTTTTTTCTAATACATTTTTTATACATTTATAAACAAATTCACCAGTTGCCATTTAGGGGGCGCACACAGGCAGGCAGACAGACGGCAAGAGTGAGCGAATTTGGTATTAAAAAAAAAAAAAGTCTTCCGTTTTTAGTCAGAAAAAGGCACGAGGACAATAGCGAAAAAGAGGATATTGAAATCAAATAGGAAAGGCCAGAAGAAAAAAAAATCTGATGAATTCACTGATTCTGACAAATTCTTTGGATTGCGTTTGGATAGAGTCGAAATTATGAGTCCGTGATGAAAATTTTCTAAGGACCACCAGGGGGCGCCGTGCACTTTGTTTAGCCACAACTTACATTCAATTGTCAATACGGTACTAGTTTTTTTCGAATATTTTTTTGGGAGGGAGGCCCCGTGTCTTTTCAGTGTTATCACTTAAAATACTTGGGTAGGGGGTTACATTGACACTCACATTAGTAGCGTGAGTTTGTGTTACTTCCGGGTTGAGTGAAGCTGGCGCGAATGGCTGCCGCTGCTCACCCGCAGAAGAAGAAAAAAATATCCCGTGATTGAAGTGTCCTTGAGAGTTTTGAAAGGCGCTTAGAAATGAAATGTAGTATCATTCTTCTTCTTATTATTATTATTGTTGCCATACATTGAGAGAGGGGTTATGGAGAGGAACTAGTGGCATCTCTTGACAAGCCTGACACCAGTTGCTATGCCGACCACGGAGAGTGAACGGGAAGGAGAGGGGGTTGGAGGCTTGTAGTAGAACCCCCCCACCCCCTTTTTTAGCTAGGTTGGGGTGTCTGGCACGGTTTTCTGGAAAAAAAAGGAGCAAAGGGGGACGGGGGGGTGGTGTCAGTGTGACAGTGCTTCTTTCAGCTTGTGTCCGTCAGCGGCTGAAAAAAAAAAGACCCACATTCCCCTCTTCTTCCCACTACCCAATTCATCTTACACAGAGAGGCTCTCTATAAGCGACTATTATTAACTGTGGCGCTCTGTTAAATTAGCAAGGGATACTTGTTGGTGCTGAACGTCGACCAATCATATGACTCGCTGACTCATCTGAGTGACATAACTAGAGGGAGGATGGGTAGGTGGGTGCGGTTCGTCTTTGTGCCTGTCTGTGCGCGAGGTCCATGACAGTAAAAAAAAAAGGGGGAGGGGTAGCAGGTAACAATAATTAAGCACAGTTGGAAGAGGTGGCTATAGATGGGAGAGGGTGGGTGGAAATGGACGACCCACGGGGAAGGTGGGTGGGTGAGGGTGGGAAGAAAAAAAATCAGTCTGATAGGTGATTTTTTTTTTTTTATGGTTAGGCAGGAGTAATCACTAAAAAAAAGAGATCTGGATGGCAACGAGAGTGGTTTAAATCTCCCCACCTCACTTCCACCATCAGCCCCAAACTACCAATCTGCATCCCCATAACCCCTTTTACTTCTCTTCCTTCTTAGCTTCTTCCTTCTTCTCCTCCTCTTCCTTCTTGGCCTCCTCCTTCTTCTTGTCATCCTTCTTCTCTTCCTTCTTGGCGTCATCCTTCTTCTTGTCGTCTTTCTTCTTGTCATCCTTCTTCTTATCATCCTTCTTCTTGTCTGCCACCGGTGCTTCTTCCTTTTTTTCCTCCTCGGGCATGGGCTCCGTAATGAGGACCACCTTGCCGATGTTGTGCCTTTCCTGCATTTTTCGCATGGCGTCACCCACCTGGAGAGAAAACGAGAGAGAAGAGCGATTGGTTGATTGGAATGTCCATGGGCACAAAGGCCAATTGATCTTTTCCTCATCTGACCAATAATACACTTTCGGGTTGAGTGAACGCTGGCGCGTGTGGCTGCCACTGCTCACCCGCAGAAAAAAATATCCTGTGACTACAAAATGTCCTTGAGAGTTTTGAAAGGTGCTTGTAAATGAAATGTATTATTATTATTATTATTATTATTATTATTATTATTATTATTATTATTATTATTATTATTATGTCCTACTATATCCTAGTCTATTTATTATGGTTCGACTCCAGCTATTAACTCATTCACTACCATTCCCAAATGTATTCGGTTATTGAAAATATGAACAAAAAAAAAACCCCAAAAACAAAAAGCTGAATTTGGTCGGGTTTTTCTTATTATTTTTTTTTTGATAAAGCACTGGTCAGACCTCTGGCAATGTTTTTCCCTTCCTCAAGGGGGCAGCATTTGCCTTTTGTACAGCAGTCCCCATTTTAAGATCAGATAACTCCAGACTCATTTACCTAAGGAATTAACTTTTTTTCTGATGAAAGAAGAGTCTAAAGCACAGGTGTCAAAGTTAAGGCCCGGGGGCCAAATCCGGCCCGCCAATTCATTTTTTTCGGCCCGCAAAAGTAAATCAAACTTGTGGAATTCCATGATGCTTGCTATAATCCTCACCAAAACTTCACATTTTTGGATGTAAACCACAATAACAGTCATTATTCTTGACTTCAGATTTGAAAACTAGTTATTCATTAATTTGTTGTGCGCTCTATATGTAATATGTGGACGGGATTAAACATTCTAATGGCTTCCCCAAATTCATAACGGCCCTCGAGAGGAAACCATAACTACAATGCGGCCCGCAGCAAAAAATGACTTTGACACCCCTGGTCTAAAGATTCTTACACTGCATTGAATCTTTATGTAGTCCTAAAACTCAATATTCTGTGGGTCCTGCAATTTAAGTGAAAAATGACAAAAACCCTGGCACTGGAATGGACACATTTTTGCACATCGTCTATCAGTATTTTTCTTTGTTGTTGTGCAAACCACCCCACAAGATCAAACTGTATCTGGTGTTTTTCCATGGCAAAAACATAATGCTAATATCTCCTTATGAGTCACTCTTACGACTCATAACCCAGCAAGGGGGGGAGGGTCAAAGTTGCTCTTGCATTCTGCGCGATTCCACTTGTTGCTCGCCGACGCCGCCTCTTCATGCCTCCTCTCTCGTCATCACTAGCGAGAGGCGGGTGGACCACCTATCGACCGGTGCCACGGCAACAGGGGCCATCTCCTAGCAACCTAAAGCCCTGACGATTTCCACACTCCATGGGAAATGAAGGAAGGCGGGAAGTGGATGTAGAATAACTGATGGGTTTCTGAGAAGAATGCGATAAGATGTGAATGAAGCTCCAGCCGAGCAGGCAAATATTAGGAAATTTCAAAATGGACTATTGTCGGCAATCTAAGGAAAGACAAAATTTTGGCAGAGGCTAGCAAGCACCGAATGAAAAGCACATCAACTGTGACTCTAAATAAACCTTCCGTGTTATTCTTTCCTGTTTTGAGGGATCCCTAGATCGAGGGATCAACAGAAGGATTCAAAGTGATGCCTTGTGAAGAACTTCGCCATGCTTTTTTTCCTCTCTCTCCTCTCCTCCTCATCTCTGTCTTTTGCATCACGGACCCCACCCTAAACCAGACGCGTGCGCACATACGACAGGGTGTCGCCATGGCAACAAGAGAGGCGGGGTGGGGGGGAAAGGAAAGAAGGGAGGGTGTTTAAAATAAAACAGGAGTCTGTTACAGATGGAAAGGCAAAGAAATGTCTGAGGAGAAGAAAGAAAAGGATGAACAGCGGGAGGGCGTCATTTTAGAAGCTCCAATTGCTGACCGAGTGTCACAGTGTCTTCCCCGTTTCCTCACACTTCCATTCATAATGTGCCTTTTGCCAGCTTTCTTCCCATCAACAGTCTGAGTCTGTCTGGCCCAGGCTGAGACATTGGCCTCCTTTGTAAAGCTGCGGATGGCATCTGACGTCTGACACTAATTTTAATGGGAAAGCTAAAATTCTTATCCTGAATGGAAATTGCTAGAGATGGCTCCATCCCCACCCACTCCCACCGCTATATTTCTAGGGTCTATCAAGCTGAGGCCATGATAGAGAATAGACAGAATACAATTGATCGGATTTAAAAGTATCATGCTGTTGTATGCTTAGTTGACCGAAAACAAGACCCACAACGGAAGCGCAGAAAATCTGGGGTCAATCTGAGGTGAACAGACACAGCCTGTTAAACTGTCATCTTCATGTAGGGAATCTGGCCTTGGACTAATTTACGACTTGATAAACTCCTTCGCAGGAAGAGCTCATTAGCCAGGTTCCAAACCTATCAGTTCATGGAAAGACAGCCCGTTAAAATGCCGATATTTTGTTGGTTTATGGATATTGGTGCTTGTAATTGTGATTCAAATCAAGAAGGCTGTGTTTTACTAATGTATCACTTAAATTTGCATATACTCTCAATAAATAGCTTAGCAAAGGGCTGCAGAGGTTGGACGTCGGTCATGAATGGCTGCGTCCCCTCCTGGCAGTAAAAAACAATCTTTCTGTCTTCGAGCCTTTGTTTACGGTGTCCGAACAAACATCTCTGACACGCCAACTGCTGTTCGCATCCCATTTCTGATCATTTTATTGCACTGGACGGACATTTACCTGCTCCAGGTGCCAAGTGGAGTCAATGCGGGGCTTGACCTTGCCCTGCTTGTAGAGGTCCAAAATGGTGTTCAGGGCCTGGCTGATCAGTTCCGTCTCGCCGTCCAGGTAGCCGAGGTGGAACCCGCACACCGATTTGTTGCTCTGGATCAGGTTGAGGGTGTGGATAGAGAACTGGTGGTACCAATTCTTGGCCACGGCTAGCAAGTTCTTCTTCTGACCTGCCAGCATGTTTGCGGCACCTGAAGAAGAAATGCGTCGTTTATGTCGTGCGTCACATCAGGTCCACATTTGCATAGCATACACGCTGGGATTGTGCCACATTGGAGTATATACAATGCCTCCAATGTTTGGTTGTGAATAGTGCTGATAAAGATGGAAGATAAGGTCCGGGATGAATGAGTGAGGGTAGGATTGTGCATGGAAGGATTTTTGTGTGACATGAAAAAAGCCGGAGCTCTGTTCTCCGCGCATGCCGTCTTCACCCACTCCCATTATGGAAGTGTTCCCACAGTCCGCACATGCATGCACCATATAGGGGACAGCATAATGTGTTTTTTTGTTTAATAATAATAATAATAATAATAATAATACATTTGATTGATAAGCGCTTTTCAAAACTCTCAAGGTCACTTTACAGTTACAGGATAAAGTTTTTCTGTGGGTGAGCAGCGGCAGCCACACGCGCCAACATTCACTCAACCCCGAAGTAACTCAAATAGATAGAAAGCTAGGTAGCTAGCTAATGGATAGCAAATAGTTAATAGATAGCCAGATAGTCAACAGCTAGACAGTTTACAGCCAGTTGGATAGACAGCTAATAGCTAGCTAGCTAATAGATAGCAAATAAATAATTAATAGATGGCCAGATAGCCAGCTAGACAGTTTACAGCCAGTCAGCTAGCTAATGGATAGCAAATAAATAGTTAATAGATAGCTAGATAGCCAACAGCTAGCCATGTAGACAGTTTACAGCCAGTCAGCTAGACAGCTAATAGCTAGCTAGCTAATGGATAACAAATAAATAGATAGCCAACAGCTAGTCAGCTAGACAGCTAATAGCTATCCTTTCCGAAGTTTTGACTTCAAGATAGCGTCACGAGAGTGGCTGCCTTTACAGCAGGTCCTGTATTTTGTTTTTCTAATTCTTCCTTTCCTTTCCTCTTTCTTTCATCACTTTGCTGCTGTGAAATGTAATTTTCTTCCCCGTGAGACCATTAGAGGCTAATCCCATCCAATCCAAATGGCAAAGATTTTCACAACTATCTCAAGACAAACTATTTTTTTTTTCATCAGCAGCACCCCCACCCTCATAAAATTATCTACATATGTAGAGTAGATGTTAACTGAATGAAATTTGCGTGTAATTGTTGCATTGTTTTCCTGACCATAGGCGATGAGTTTGCCCATTGGCTTCAGCAGATTGTAAGCCTTGTGGGTGTCTGATCCTCCAAGTGGGTCCAATACTATGTCGAGTCCTGTATTGGAGACAAAGTAAATCAGAATCAGAATCATCTTTATTGCCAAGTATGTAGAACACACAAGGAATTTGTTTCCGGTCGAACACGCTGCACTAGTATCATCAGAAAAAAAATTGCAATGAGGCACGATACAATTCCATTTGGGCTAGTGTTCAAACAGTTAATGGCTTGGGGGAAGAAGCTGTTTAAATGTCTGCTGGATTTGGTGTGCATTGATCGGTAGCGCCTGCCTGAGGGGAGTAGCTGGAAAAGGTGGTGGGCAGGGTGCGGAGGGTCCAGTATGATTTTCCGCACCCTAGTTTGGAGTCTTGCAGTGTGCAAGTCCTCGAGAGAGGGTAGGGTGGTGCCAATAATTTTTTCCGCCGTTCTAACTGTTCGTGCTGTAACTGTAACTGTAAAAGTGCTCATATTGATCCAAACGTCTAATTAGAGACATTGGGTTAGATTTTCATCCATAGCACATTTGCAAATTTAGCAGATTCCACTTTTCACATGAGCACGAGGCTCGTTGCATACGTTTGCCAATTTGGCAGACCGATCTCTGCTTAGCTGGTCTCTCACCTTTCGGACTGATCTTGCGGACCTCCTCCACATAGTCCTTGGTGCGGTAGTCGATGGGATGCGTGACCCCGGCCTGGCCGATGGCCTCGTGCTTGCTTGCCGATGCCGTGCCAAACACTGTGACGTCCTTCACTGTTTTGCACAGCTGCGTGGCCGCCGTGCCGACGCCACCTTGTGGGTAACACAAATAGAATTTTAATTGATCCCCCGCGACAAGCCCAGGTTACCCTTCTTCTAAATCTTCTACTCAAAAGCTTTGCTTATCTGTCTGATTTACGATACAGGTAACATCCGACTTACGACCGAGTTCCGTTTCGACCAAACGGCCGTATGTCAAAATGGTCGTAAGTCGAAATCCATTCAAAATGTTGAATAGCGACTTGTAGGCTAAATGACTCGCATACTCCCCCTCTCTGGTGCCATCACACGGTCGATTGCTGTGCGAGAGTGTGATGCTGGCTGGTTGGCCTGCTAGCGTGTTGCGGTGCCAGGCGTAGAATTAAAATTTTAAAAAATAGGGTCTGGAGGTCGTGATCGTAATTACAGGTGGTTGTAAGTTGAGCCGGTCGTAAGTCGGATGTTACCTGTACTATATATATCCCTTCAATTTTGCTGCTGTAGATTGCTAATTTCCCCATTGTGGGACTATTAAAGGCTTTCTGATTCTGAGCTTCCCCAAGTAGAGGGTGCTCAAATTTAGTTTCACCCCTGCTAATACAAGCAACAAGGCAGCATTAAAACTGGCTAATTTCAGCAAGTCAAGAAATAGTGTGTTGTAATTGTTGATTCTTGTATGTTCTTTGATAGAAATCATGTCACAATAATATTATTAAGACGACTGAGAATCTGTCACCTTGAAAAACCCAAGGATCATATGACATAAGTAAGTGTATGCACTTTTTAAAAGCAAATATAGTTAGCGTGATTGGCGTGATTCATTGTTTTGAACAAGGCAGCACCATTTGGTTTTGTGCATGTAGGTATGCAAAAATCGAATTGTTACCCAATCACATTAGCGAGACTGACACTCCAAACAATGAGCTGGCCAAATGATGCATCTCTTGCTTTGTTTTCTGGCTCATTCACGGAATCCAATGACATTTTTTTCTCTACCCGTCACACAGAAAAACAACGTGGCACATTGCAGACATTTTAAGTAGATACCTGTGTTTGCTTTCGCACTGTTTGAAAGCGCCATTGCTGTGTTTGCCGAGGAGTAATAGTTTACTGATAAGCGGCGAGGTGGGCTGAAAGGGAGGCTGACTTGCACAGAACTCGAAGTGAAAGACACCCATAAAGGTTATTCATGCCTGACCCCATCTCGCTTTGCACATTTTGTCTGATAGCGCAAAAAGCCTTTGAAAGAGCAGACATTTTTACAGTGTGTGTATGTTTGTGAGGTTCTTGTCATTTTTTTGCAAAGATATGTATGTTGATCTCATAATGGATATTATTCTGGTGTACCTAGCATTCATTCACACCGAAATATTTTACGATCATCTTAGTGACGTTTGACAGCGATGCAAGAGTTGTTGCTCCTGTAAGAGCAGCAACAATGGCTCCGCTCTCGTTCTCTGTGGTGATCAAAAAAAGAAAAAAGATGTTGCCAGGGAAACACGTGCCAAATTGCCAGCAATGACTGAGCAAAAGGAGACATTTTCTTTTCAACGTGAAGCCACAAATATTGTTTTTAGTTGACAAAAGATAAGTATGCGGTTATTATGCTGGAATGAAGCATGAAGCCAAATGAATGCACATAATGAGCCTTTTATTATTTATTTTTATTAGATGTTTGATTTTCTTTCCTAGTAATAGCATGCGAACCAGTCAACCACCGTGCCGCCGGTTATACTTTTGCAACGGTAATCTCTTTCTGTTTTTTATTTTGATTTTTTGTTATCATTAGCATGACATGCTAACCATTCAACCACCATGCCGCCGGTTATACTTTAGCAACAGTCATTTATTTATTTATTTTTTAATAACGAGCATGGCATGCATTTGCCGGCTGGCCTGGAAATAGACATGATTGCTGAGGGGTGCAATATCTATTGTGAATAACGTTAAAGGCCCTATAAGAAAAGAAAAATGCTTCAGAGTGTTAATTATGTCTAATACAACAACAACAATAATAATAATAATAATAATAATAATAATAATATACATTTCATTTATAAGTGCCTTTTAAAACTCTCAAGGTCACTTTACAGTCACAGGATAAGTTAGCATTCTGTGGGTGAGCAAATAGAAAGCTAGATAGCTAATAGATTGCCAGCTAGATAGCTAATAGATAGCCAACTAGATAGCAAATAGAGAAGAGACTGTAAGGTGTAAACACAAATCTGCCAATGCTGGTGCTGCTCCAGCACTCAATTGTGCATAAACACCTTCTCTCCACATTGGCGCGGAACAAAACTCTGACCTTCCATCCAGACTTTAAATCAGCGCTCGGCTGACAGCTTAACAAAACAACCTCGTGAACAACCATCAGATAACTTTGTGTGCAGCGTGGGGACACGTAAACACGAACTTCCAGTTAGCGGAAGACCCAGAAGGTACCTGTCACCCCCCCCCCCCCCAGAAACCTCCCCTGCACCCCCTCCTTTCTCCCCCAACCCTCCTCTTGAAGAGAACTCCTAACGGTGCGTCACAAGACCTGGGATCCCAGCCAGTGGGCCTCCTTGAGCGCTTTTAACTGACTTCACTCGCACTCGTGCACATGTGCACAGATCAGAGTTTAATCCTAGGAAGTATGCCGCCACTCCAGATAAAAGGTTCATTTGGTCCGCGAAGCCCTGTTGGTCTTGCACGAGCGGGCCCTTATATCCTGACCTTATCCCCAAACGGAACCAAAATTCTCCACACATCCACTGACCACTTTCACCCCTTAGCTGACTAGAGCCAATAGAGCTATGATATCACATCCTTATACAGTCCAACCTCGGTTTTCAAACGTTTCGGCATTCGTCCAATTCGGTTTTCAACCAAAAATTGCAGGGTTTTTATGCCCTGGTATATGACCGAAATTCAGTTTTCAACTAAACTGAGTGCACCTGAATGCGTCACTCGACTATCCTAGGCTTCCTTATACGTCACTTTCCTATACGTCACTTCCTTATACGTCACCTCGTGTCGTGCCTTCATCATTGTGACCGATGCATTTGTGTTGTTGAATAAAGTTGATTTATGAACGAAGAAGCAGACGTACCTGATTGAGATCTACGCAAATCGGACTTGTTATCGTGTTGAATCATATTCACGTTGATGTTAAAATTGGTGAAAATAAAACATTACAGTTTGTTTTTAGAGTATTTTACAAATGACATGTTCTTTTATTATATATGTGTACAGTTTATGCTGTACAGTGCTTTTAAATAGTAATTTTCTGGACTTGGAACGGATTAACATTATTTACATTGATTATAATGGAAAGTGCTGATTTGGTTTTGGAACAAATCCGTTTTCATGCAGGTTTCCGGCACAGATTATGTTGGAAACCCGAGGTGTCACTGTCTAATCGATTATCCTAATGACTATCCCATTGTAGAATTGAGTTAATACCCCCACCCCTAAATCACTCCTTAACCCAAAGTCCAGACCTTTAACTAAACCTTAGATCCACTGTAAGGTCTGAGACAGCAGCCTATGCAGATTCCTGCTGCTAATCGCATTGGCTCTCTTGAAATCCAATTGAAATGTTTACATTTGTTGTCCCCTGACCAAAAAAATCACGCCGGTTGTTTGTTTGTTTGTTTTTTTTTTCCTGCTTCTTAGTCACAGCAGGGCTTTTTGTCTCTCCCCCAATCCTGACATACTTCCATCGAATGAGGAATTTGAGACAAAAACACGGAGGAATCCACCAACCACATCAGGACGCTGTTGTTTTAGTCATAGCCGGACGATAGCGCATTAAAATGCTCGGCAGATTTATCGGAACATGACATTGAGGTGGGGTGACTTGTTTGCATCATCCTGATTAAAATTTACAATATCTTCATTTATATTCAAAGTTTCTGCCAAACTATGAGTGCGCATTGTCTCCCTTTGCATTTTTGGGGCCATGTTGGGCTCTTTGAGAGTTATGGTTGCATATTACAGTATTTGAATACAATTTCATACCTGTCAACCTTGGCTAATAGCTGCCCTTATAAATGATTACAATTCCCATATAAAAGTTGTAATACGCTGTACATCGTTTTAAAATGATAAAATATATATAAATAAAATAAGGGGAAATGTATATTTTGACAGCTATGCAATTTGACGACTTGGAAACTATTAAAGGACAACCGACACTATTTTTTTGTTTCCTAACTGAGATCAGAAAAACGTTTTATAGCATTTAAAATACCCATAACACACAGGCTGATATTTTTAGTCAAATGCAAAACACCAATAAAAATGACTTAAAGTGTCCCAAAACAACTTCATATTGACTTCAGAAAATTTCAGTTTCAGGAGGTCCCGTCCCCTTGTTCGTGACATCACGCCAGGACGTCTTGCCTTGCTCTAGAATCAAAACAATGGCTTCAGATTCGGAGAAGATGATTTCTTGTTACTCCTCCAGTTATGAATATGATTCAAATAGTTCTGAAGAGGAAAGCATAAATGTTTGCAATCGATTAAAGAAGTCCTCCCGTATCAATTAGAGCCGTCAGGACTCCAATGTAGCGTCCCAGAAAATGCACAAGATGACGCCCAAGCTCCGTTGGAAATAGGCTGATTTGTCTGCTGGGAATTTGTGTCAACTAGTATCAAATAGTAGTCTTGGTGCAACACACAACGATTCACCATCGCGTTATGTTTGCCTTCTAATTTTGCCATCAACACCGATCAACACGAAGTTTTCAGAGCAAAACAAAGTACCCAAAATGCATCGTGTGTCACTTTCTCGGTCAGGGGTGTTCCAGACGTGACGTCATGTCAGGCATCATCATCCACTCGAAAATAAGACTTCCTGAATATTCAGCGCGTGTTTTAAAATGTAAAATATAGATATATGCCGTAGAATCTTTGTAAAATACGCTCAGTAGAAGTCATTTGAAGCGATTTTGCAAATTATGGATACAACTTGTCCGGAGGCGTCGGTTGTCCTTTAAAGCCTTCGGTGTTTTCTCTATAATTTATAAAACTGAATAACATCAAATAGGACCCATTGATTATTTACTGCCTCTTGAATGATCGGGACAAATTTTGACAGGCAAAACATAACCAAAAAATATATACTCTGAGCAATAGTTGTGTAGTTTTACAGTAGTTTATGTGATTTTTATTGATGTTTTTAATAGTCATTGGATATTCGTAGAGCTATAAAGACATGTCCTCTACCTGCGATTTTTTTTTTCCCCCATATTCAATTTTATTTATTGTATAAGCACCTCCCTGGACTCAATGTCCCGCTCACTATCGTAATAAAAATGCTTGTGAGCTGAGCCGTCACAGACATGTTTAGCTGTGTCACTTCCTCTGCATTTCTTTCCCTACTTTTACTTGAGGAACTTTCACAACCCGTCATTTGCTTGCGGCAGCATGCGAAAGAATGACGAAAAAAGTAAGAAAGAAAATGGTGGCCAACGACTGACAAGCCTTCAACCAAGCCTTTTATTTACGTCTCCTTCCCGTCGTCTTCTTCTCTGCATCCTCAACTCAGATGCCAGACTGATGCGAGCTAGCTTGTCAACGTTGCACTCTTTGCACTTCTATTACTCTGCATTATGTAACCTTGGTATTTTTGTATTTCTTTTATTTTGGTGGGCTGCACAGGCAAAGTTCGGTGACGATCAAATTAACGTCCTTTCGCTCCTTCTCTCTCTTTTTTCGCTCCATCTTAACTCTTAGCAGGCAGCATGTGCAGGAAGCCAGTTTGAGTGTGGTGAAGGCAGGCAGCCTGTAGGTTTCCCGAGGAAGGAATGTCACGCCGGTAATTCACACTATCTTGTTTGTAAAACAGCATGACTATTTATGGATGGAACGTGCCTGCCGAAAGAAAAACATATGAGTGGTGATCCTCTTGCCCTCTCTTCCTTATGCAACCTGTACACGCATAAACGTGCCCACGCCAAGTTATACCGGTAATGTTATCTCAGATTCATACAGTTGATAAGGGATTCCCAAACTCCCAAAAGGAGCATATGTGGAAATTGTCGCGGCTTGGAATTGAAGCGGATTTACGTGGGACAGGAGATGTGAGACAATCTCTTTTCGTCAATGGATGCTATACAGCTTTGTGTTTGCTTTCAACATTTAGCTAGTGGCAGACGTGCATATTTGACCACGACGACCCTGATCCACTGGTGAAAAGGACGCTTTGATCCGCTCCTCTTTCATCTAGAACTACTTCATACAACATAGTGCAGAAAGTGCTTAAGATTGGAGAATGACTGTCCGTGTATTTTGTGTTGTGCATATGTGGAACTTGTCGCGGCTTGGAATTGAAGCGGATTTACGTGGGAAAGGAGACGTGAGACAATCTCTTTTCGTCAATGGATGCTATACAGCTTCGTGTTTGCTTTCAACATTTAGCTTGTGGCAGACGTGCACATTTCACCATGATGTTGCTAATCCACTGGTGAAAAGGATGCTTTGATCCGCTCCTCTTTCATCTAGAACTGCTTCATACAACAGAGTGCAGAAAGTGCTTAAGATATAATGACTGTCCGTGTATTTTGTGTTGTGCAATAATAATAATAATAATAATAATAATAATAATAATAATAATAATAATAATAATAATAATAATGCATTTAATTCTAAGCGCCTTTCAAAACTCTCAAGGACACTTTACAGTCACAGGATTTGTTTGTGCGGGTGAGCAGTGGCAGCCATTCGCGCCAGCGTTCACTCTACCCGGAAGTAACACAACAGCAATGTTTTTGTTGTTTTGACTTCATGACGGCACCGCGTGAATGGCTGCCTTTGCAGCAGCTCCTATATTTTGTTTTTCTACTTCTTTCTTTCCTTTCCGCTTACTTGTATCACTTTGCCGCTGTGAAATGCAAATTTCTCCACTGCGAGACTAACAAAGGCTAATCCAATTCAATCCTACTCTCAAACCCAAAACTAACTCCCAAATCTAACCCCTCTTAATCGCAGCCATTATCCTAAACCCCGTAATACTAACCCACTTCTCCTAAAGCTAATACTCGATAACCATAGACACAAAAACCCTAACCATCCCATTCGCAAAACCAGTATCAGTGTTGCAAAATGTAAAAAATTAACATTTTCCGATGACGCCGTGCATGTCTCTCACTTTGGACGAATATAAACAGAACCATATTTTCTTCAACCGCACTTTGTGTTGGCATTCTGTGATCAATAAAAAGGGAACTTTGAAAATGTCACGCTAGTACAATGTAATAATTCATTTTTGCGAGGCTCATCTTTGCCCAAGAATGAAGCGTGACAGTGTAAATTATGTGTATCACTAAAACACCTGCCAATGTGTGCGGTGTGGTATGAATGAGGCAAGAAGAGAAACACCGACATGACTGTAGCGTTAGTTCAAAGGTCACCCTGCTTTCCCTTCTCTTATCAGCGTAGCTGATGTGCCGGCGGCCATGCCAGCCAGGCCTGCCGAGGAGCGCTGACGGTTCAACGGCTCTGCCCGAACAACTTCCCATTTTGTTTGGTGATCACACTGAATTAGCCCAGCATTGCAGACACTCGCACTTTCTACTGACGCCCTTAGGAGGCATAACCACGTGAGCGACATTTGTAAAAAAACACATGTGCTTACAGAATACAATGTAATAATAATAATAATGTAATAATTTAAAGGACAGCCGACACCATTTTTTTGTTAGGCCAGAAAATGTGTCCAAGTGCCGGGGAATAGAGGAATAAAAACAGTGGCTGCCATTTTGTTGTTAGAAGAACGGGCTCGTTTGCGAACGACACATCACTCATTGAGGCAGCTCCGCGTGTATCCCGAAAAAAGTTCATATGCCAAGGTAAAATGTTCATAAATTTAACGTTCGTAAGCCAAGGGGTTCGTAAACCGAAGTATCACTGTATTTTTTTTATACTCACTTGGCCAACAAAAACGATTCTGATTCTGTCAATCATCCGAATTTACTGTCAAGCACATATTTCAACATTCTTGCATGAAGCAGCTGCATGGAAGTCTTCCGATTAGGCCAGTAGAGCCAGAACGAGACGGTTTTACAACCAGTCTGGATTGAGAACATATGCTAGTGCTTTGCTGTCACGGGAGTTCTGACACAAAACCAAAGTGGTGTCACGTCATCATTGGACCGTATGCAGGAATGTGTAGCGTGGGTGTGGTGCTTGTAATAGATGCCAAGTGAAGGGTTCACAAACGCCGGGCGCCGGTTCAGGGAGAGGTCAGAGAGGAAAAGAGGGTCACACTGGATGGCTCTCGCAAAGACGGATCCAAATGTCAACCGTCATGACCACACCCAAATTCTCTCAGGGGAGTGGGGTGACACAAGAGGGATTAGCGAGTTACGCCAACGAAGGATATGGTGGAGGTTTTGCCGGGGGAGTGGAGGAGGATGCAGATGTGAGCAATGGCACGGCGGGAGGAAATACAACAAGCTATTGTTTGGCAAATAAAGAGGACAGCAGTGGCGGTAGGGACATGAGGGAAGGCAGCTGACGACTGTTTATGCGTTCGTGGGCCGGACGAGGTGCTTTTTCGGGTCATGTGATAGGCAAAAGTTCACCAAATTTTTAGAAGAAAATGACATTTGGCATTAATCAACATTATTTCGGTAAAGCTGGCTAGCAAAAAGCTATCCCACCACTGCCTGTACTATAAAATAATACATTCCATTTATAAGCGCCTTTCAAAACTCTCAAGGTCACTTTACAGTCACAGGATAAGTTTTGCAGTGGGTGAGCAACGGCAGCCAGACGTGCCAGCGTTCACTCAACCTGGAAGTAACTCAAATAGATAGAAAGCTAGCTAGCTAGTTAAGAGATAGCTGCGGCAGCCACACGTGCTATCGTTCACTCAACCTGGAAGTAACTCAAATTGATAGAAAGCTAGCTAGCTAGAGAAGAGATAGCTAATAATAATAATAAATGTTACAACCAGGAGCTAACCTCATTAGCTTGACTGGCTAAAATCGCTGTAGCCTCAAAGTTGACAATCTTTTGAGTTAAAGTTGGGCAAAAAGCATAGCCTATATCAAAATCTGAGCCACAGCTTTATGCTACATTGTATCTTACTTGGCTGCATTTCTGTAATGTGACTTTGTGAACTGTCACGTCACCTTGTTGACATTTACCTTTTCAGAATATCAACAGGTTGTACAGAGTCCACACATTACCATCTCCAACATTTATTCTGGCATGCGTTCCAGCTTCCCACTCCACGTGCTACAAAGACTTTTGTTTGGGCACAACCTTTTGGAATTACAGTTACAAATGAAAACCACGCTCATATTGTAAATATTTATAGAGGTAGTCCTTCGCTGACTTGTTTAAAAGTTAGTGAGCGGTAGCAGCTAACAGCCACCGGAGCAGATGCCGGCCATCATCATCATCATCATGCTACGTGTCCAAATACTTGCCTGCATTGTTAGCATAGTTTAGATGATGGCATGATGCTTAAAGTATTAAAAAACACACATAATGAAGCTGTTTTATTTAAATACTTGTGATGCTAATACCATAATGTTAACACTCAGTGGATATAAATAGCAGAATATCTTGAACTAAACCATTTTAGATGAATGCTAAAATGCTAACACCGAATACCTCCATGACCAACAAAATCAGCAAAAGCAGTTTGATTTAGTGGAGACAAATAGCAGAGTATGTTGAACTAAACCATTTTAGATGAATGCTAAAATGCTAACACCGAATACCTCCATGACCAGCAAAATCAGCAAAAGCAGTTTTATTTAAATATTGTAACGCTAATACCATAATCTTAACACTATTATTGCAATATGTTGAGCTTTTTTTATGTGTTTAGCTAACACTCAGTGGGATACAAATAGCAGAGTATCTTGAACTGAACCATTTTAAACAAATGCTAAAATGCTAACACTCAATACCTCCATGACCAGCAAAATCAGCAAACACAGTTTTATTTAAATATTGTAACGCTAATACCATAATCTTAACATTATTATTGCAATCTGTCGAGCTTTTTTATGTGATTAGCTAACACTCAGTGGGATACAAATAGTAGAGTATCTTGAACTAAACCACATTAGACGAATGCTAAAATGCTAATCACTCAATACCTCCATAACTAGCAAAATCTCTTACAGCTGTACACTGAACAAAAAACTAAACTAAAACCATCATTAAAAAAATCAAACCATTGGATATTTAGCTGTGTTCATTGTTTTGAAATTCACAGTAACACTGTGTACATATTCAGTATCATTAACATGTATTTATTGCGATCTGTCAAGTTTTTTTATGCTTTTGTTTAGTGTTTCGGGAAAATCTCTCAGAATTGTCGCTCGGATCATAAATCTCAATGTCGGAATACGTGGAGTTTCAGTTTTGTGACCTCAGTGTTGCATTGTGACTATTTGTGTCATCACGACTTGATTATTTTGCATCCTGGCTCCACCTTAGTCGATAGGGTACGAATGCAGAGTTGCACGGGCATGCCGCCGCTGTTTTTTTGGCTGCTTTCACTTCCATGTAGTCACCGGATAGCTTGTGATGACCCCCCCCCCCCCCTCCCAGTTACATCAAAATGTGAGATGAAAAGAGCTTTGACTGGAAAAAGGCTTCTTGAACTAATGACCGTAACAACAATGTTCCAAATCATGACGTGACGTACCGATTGTTTTTTTTTTCCACCAAGACCGTAAAAACAGACCATTGGGAGTCATCAAGGAATCAATAATGCTTCCACTGGGGTGATATTGCTACATCGCACCTATTTCTAATATTTACACCCTGTCACCAAACATAATTGCAAAGACATGGTGATTTTTGATGAACAATATTTTACCTCGCAATGATGAATATCGAAACTGCGTTCATTTGCATTATTCCCCACCATACCTGCAATATGAATCCTTGAGCATTATTTCTGGGATAATATTGCAAACATATAAGTGTTAAGAATGTAGCTAGAAAAAAAAAACTGTCTCCCTCCTTTGGCGGTACCGCTTAACACAGCCGATACCTTTAATCTCTCTAATCACAGAACATCAGGAACAATTTTTGACAGGTTCAGCTGCTAGGACCCCCCACCGCACCACAGCCTGAGGCACCATATGAGCCCACTGCTGTGTGGATCTCACACTTTGTTCCAAGTACTTGTAGTAGTGTGCTGTACTTTAATCAAAATACTATACAGTGATACCTCAGTTTACGAACCCCTTGGCTTACGAACTTTTCATTTATAAAATTTTTACCTTGGCATACAAACTATTTTTCAGGATACACACGGAACTGCCACAATGAGTGATGTGTTGTTCGCGAACGGGCCCGTTCTAAAAGAAAATGGCAGCCGACTTGTTTTGGTCCTCTATTCCCCGCCCGCAGCCTTCGGTTAAAGCCACGTGATTGGTCAAGAACGCAGCAGTGAGGGGGGTGGTTTAAACGTTAAAGAGACAGGGTGACGACAGGGAGAGAGTGACAAAATGGAAAGAAAACAGTGAAATTTTGACTCGTTTCAACTTTGATAGTTCAAAGGCAGAGTGTAGACTGCAAGGTTAAAATTCCCATCAATCAGGCTCCACAAATAACCCACACTAGCCATCAGTTCAATTTGAAATGAAAAGACAAGCAAGGGAACCAGCTATTAATGATGTTTCTCGTGTGTCTTCTTGCATCTGTTGCTGCAGAGCTCCTTGAGACACTTTATGCAAAAAGATATCCATTCCATCAAGCCATCAACGACCATCACAAAGGTAAATAAAACGACATTATTATACAGTACAGTTTATTTCTTTAATTATAATACCATAGCACATTTATTATACATAAAATAAGGTATATTTTGTGTAGTTTTAAGGCTTATTTAGTTGAAAATTATGTTTTACGGGGACTTGGGAACGGATTATTCTCATTTTAATGGTTTTCTATGGGAAATTATTTTTTGGGATACACACTTTTCACCTTACACATTCTGTCTGGGAACCAATTAAGTTCGTAAGCCAAGGTATCACTGTATTGAAAAACACAAATTCCCAGCAGACAAATCAGCCAGTTTCCAACAGAGCTTGGGCGCCATCTTGTGCATTTTCTGGGACGCTACATTAGAGTCCTGACGCCTCAAATTGATACGCAAGTACTTCTTTAATCGATTGCAAACATTTATGCTTTCCTCTTCAGAACTATTTGAATCATATTCATAACTGGATGAATAACAAGAAATCATCCAAATCTGAAGCCATTGTTTTGATTCTAGAGCAAGGCAAGATGTCCTGGCGTGACGTCACGAACAAGGGGGCGGGACCTTCTCAAACTCGGCATCTCCGAGGTCATTTTGAAGTAGTTTTGGGATACTTTAACTCATTTTTATTGGTGTTTTGCATTTGACTAAAATATCGGCCTGCATATTTTGGGTATTTTAGATGCTATAATCCGTTTTTCTGATGTCAGTTAGGAAACAAAAAAATGGTGTCGGTTGTCCTTTAAAGGTATTCGTGAAGTGAATTTATCGTCAAATCTTGACTGCAAACTTCCCCTTTAACGGTCTCAATTGAGAGGTGACGTTTTTACTCGACTGTACTTCGCTGATGTACAGCTGGTTGGTCTTCCCTGAGAAAATACCTCACAGCTATCCTACCACATCTCGTCTCGTTCCATGTACACCCACACTCTGTCCCCAGTGCCTCTAAATCCTGTTCCTGCTCCGAATCCCTCACCATAGTTAAAGGACGCAAATTCAACAGACGGCAAACTAATGCATTTTCCTGCTCTGCAGCTGCATTTGCTTGCTGCTTCACACCCTAAAACAGGTGTAAACACTTTCACTAGATTTTTCCCACGAATGCCCATTCGCAACTTTGGAATTTGGTGGTTTCAAACATTGTGTGTGAAAATTCCATGACTTGACTCAATGGAGGCACAGTAAAATTCACTATTTGACTACCCGGCTTATTTACTGTCTAAATTGGCATCCATAGAAATTACAACGGGAAGTCCAAGACTTGACCCCGTTCCCTAAAAAATGTGTTAAAGATTTCACTTGGTAGGTGATGCAAGGTTCCACGGGGATGGTGACGTATTAATGAAAAGGTGCAATACGTCAATGCGGAATTGTCACAAGGCCTCGATCACATGGCGGCGCGGCTCATAACGCTCATCATATTTAGTTGCAGTTGGCTTTGAAAATGTTACTGTGAAAAAGCTCGCCACGAAGCCTCGGGGTCCTTTTTTATTTCATTTTGTTAGCATATTATGAAAAAAAAAGATGGCTAAATTGAATATATAATGTCAAAAGTACTTTGACAATGGAATGTACATTGCTAAAAAATCAATTATCTTTGCCTGAATACATTTTAAAGTGAGTGACATGCACCACGCGTCATTCCTACCTGCAGCCGAGTGGATGAGGATGCTCTGGTTAGGCCGCAGGTGACCGAAGTCAAACAGCATCATGTAGGCGGTGATGTAGTTGACCGGTATGGCGGCGGCCTCCTCGAAGCTCATCCCCTCGGGCATGAGGAAGGTATGGTTGGCGGGCACCGCCACCACATCTTGCCATAGGCCGAAGCGACTCAGCACCATCACTTGGTCACCCACCTGGGGAAATAATGACAAGAATGTGAATCAAAAGACTAGATTAGTGATGACTAATGTGAAAAGGAAAGAAAAAAAATAAACATATATATATAGCGATAATAAGGTAGTGTGTTTTCCGTTGTATAAGGCGCACCCAAAAGCCTTATTTTCTTGAAAAGATGACCCTGCGCCTTATATGTGAAGTTATAATAATAATAATAATAATCCATTTCATTTATAAGCGACTCTCAAAACTCTCAAGGACACTTTACCGTCACAGGATATTTTTTCTGCGGGTAAGCAGCGGCAGGCACACGCACCAGCGTTCACTCAACCCGGAAGTAACTCAAATAGATAGAAAGCTAGCTAATAGATACAGTTATAATAATAATAATACATTTCATTTATAAGCGCCTTTCAAAACTCTCAAGGACACTTTACAGTCACATGATATTCTTTCTGCGGGTGAGCAGCGGCAGCCATACGCGCCAGCGTTCACTCAACCCGGAAGTAACTCAAATAGATAGAATTATATTGAGCCACAACAGGTCTGGCAACTATTGTCAGCAGCCACCGACTACGTTTCCCCCTGTAGAAGAAGTCCAGAGAAAGGCCCAACAGATGATGTACTTCATTGAATCAATCCTAAACAGTGATACCTTGGCTTACAAACTTAATTGGTTCACAGACAGAGTGTGTCAGGCGAAAAGTGTGTATCCCAAAAATTTATTTCCCATAAGAAACCATTAAAATGACAATAATCCGTTCCCAGGTCCCCATAAAACACAATTTTCTACCTTGACACCAATTATGGCAAGACAAGGCTTTGAGTGTACAGAAAAAAAAACGGAATAGTGAATAAGCAATAGGTGGGCTTTAACTGTATTTTCTGGTGACATTTTTGTTTGTTTATGTGCCATGAGGGGTTTTTTTTCGAATATAAATGACATTCCTTGGCTTAGTTAAGCTTTGGGGAAACTGTGGTTGATGTAGTTGAGTTTTAACGAGGGCCACGTTTCATCCATTTCTGCTTTTCGTTTGGATTTATTTTTGGCAGTGTGAGCGATTCCGTCAAGCGTTACCGCAGCTGACATTGCAGCGTGTTTTGACTCTTAAGATTGCCGGCAAAAAAAAAAATAAAAATCCTTATCGGCACGCCAACGCATCAGTGTCGAAGTGACCCACTCAAAATTGACGTTGGATACAATGTCAGCCTTAAGTTGTTTCTTTCAAACTGAGCCACATCTCGGGCTAATACACACACACACACATAAAAAACAAAGATGGTGAAAATGTTGTGGTTTTTACAGTGAAAGCTTTTTTTTCACGGGGTCTGGATCATGCCCCCGTGGGTGGTTTTTTGGTCACCACAAGGACAGAAATGCAAAAATACAGCCCAGCCTTGAAGGCTTTACTCTGCGTGAAGAATGTAAAACAGAGACAGCTCTTGTTTGTTGTTTTACGTAGAAATGACGACAGAAGGCTGTCAGGAGGCAAAATAAGGTGGCAAAAAGTTGCTTTCACGCTTCCAACCATTCAGATGACAAACTGGTTAATCTGCACCTACTCGGTTGAATTATTCAACACTGTTCCATCGAGAGTTTCACTCATGGTTTTGACGATAAAATATTTACCACCCAATTTATTGGATTCATAACATGGATATAAGCCTGAAGACCAAATAATAACCACAAGTGGCCAACTGTCGGCCTGTTATGAAAAGCGGGTACTGAATCCCCGCACACTGCGTTGAAAATTCAGTCAAATTCACTGGCAGGCCGTGCATGTCACTCCTAGGCCTTCAGTAGTGCTATGTTTGAATCAATCTGCAGCTGCCACTGTAAAAAAAAAAGTGTGGTGTGATTTACTACAGGTCCTGTACTATTAGACTGTACAGTTAGCCAGGAAATAACTTGTGAAGAAAGAAATACTGTCATTAAACTGTTTGAGTTTTTACCATCAACGCTTAGAATCATGATTAGGGGTTAGAAGTTGCTCTTTCACACCGCAAAGTAGATGATTTGCGAATCATCAATCATAACCCGATAGAGATTAGACAGAATAGAAGTTATCATATTTAAAAGTTTCATGTTATATGCTTAGTGAACACGTGTGACTCAAGTACACAATTGAAGCACAGAGAAACCTGGGGTCAATCTGAAGTTAACAGACACAGCCTCTTAAACTGTCATCTTCATCTAGGAAATCTGGCCTTGGACAGAATTTAGGACTTGGGAAACTCCTTCATCACAGGAATAATTTACGACTTGACACTCCTTCACAGGAAGAGCTCATTAGCTAGGTTACAAATTTATCAGTTCATGGAAAAGACAATGTTTTATTGCTGCCAGCTGTTCGTGCTTAGAACGTTCTAGGGGTGTGGTATTCTAATCAAGAAAACTATGTTTTACTAATGTATCACTTAAATTGGCATATATATATATATATATATATATATATATATATATACACATAAATAGCTTGGAAGAGGGCTGCAGAATTCAGGCGTCTGTCATGAATGGCTATGTCTCCTCCCGGCAGTAAAAGACAATCTTTCTGTGTTCGAGCCTTTGTCCACAGTGTCCGACCGAACACCTCTAACATAACCTCATTAAATTGCAATATTATTTGCTATTTTTGCTAGTCTAACTTTTCTCATCTCATTTACTGCCGGACGTGCAAAAATGTGTCCATTCCAGTGCCAGGGTTATTGTCATTGTGACTCAAGTTCCAGGACCCATGGAATATTGAGTTTTAGGACTCCATAAACATTCAATGCAGCGTAAGTAACCTTAGACTCTCTTCTTTCATCAGAAAAATAGAGTTAATTCCTAAATTATATAGGTCTGGAGTTATATGAGCTTGAAATGAGGGCGGATGTACAAAATACACTGCAATACACACTGGTCCATGTAGCGCTTTAACAACAGCTGAAGCTGGAATAAAGCGCTAACATGGGGAAAAAATGAAGTGCTACCCCCTTGTGGAAGGCAAAAAACACTGCCAGAGGTCTGACCAGGGCTTTATCGGCATCCAAGCATGAAAAAAACTCAAACAAATTCGGGAATGACGCTCTACGTGATATTTTCAATACCTGAATAAATTTGTGAATGGCAGTGAATAAGTTAATAGGAATTGATAGGCAAAATATAGTTAACATTGGTCTGTGATTCAGATATTTTGAGGCCAGCAGAGAAGGCTTTGCAGGCCTTGACGGTCCGCCGCAGGTCAAATTGGGTCTGGATGGGTCTGTAGACTCTTTTTCAACCATTTTAATTATGTCAGTCGTGAATTACGATGGATTGATTCATTGATGAGGTCTTGAGCTCAAAATAAGCATGTCAATGTTTCAAAATGGCTATCCGCTTCCTCTATGTTGTCACTCGGTTCTTATCAAATCCGGATCCGCCACTGACTGCGCAACAAGCTTTTGCTTGTAAACTTCCCCATTGCGTCGCCATCCAATCAGGAAGACCCGCTCAGGCGACACAGGAAACAGAGACAACTGCGGCCTTCGAGCCTTCTTCCTGTTTTCTTCCTCCTTTTTTCAGAAAACACTCTCCCTCCTCCTATCCGCCACCCTCACTTTTTTTCCTCTTCCCTTCTTTCTCTTTCACTTCCCGACACCAGAACAACTTTAGAAATATGCCTCCCCCTTTTGTCTCTCGATTTCTTCATCCCCGACTGTCTCATACTCAAAGATTTCATCCTCCCCTGTCAAGTAGACGAGACAATGGAGGCCCATCTTCTTCCCCTAACCGCCTCCCTGGCTTCACTTCACTCATCATCGGCCCTGCCAGGTTTCTTCTCCATGGCTGAGCAGAAGACAAGCGGCTCTCCTCCTGGGAACAAACCCGCTACATTCGGCCCCCTCGAAGGTTCCGGAGGGAGCCATGATGTGCCTTTCTGTCTATCAGCTCCAATTAGAGACAGCTCCCCTCTTTTTTTCCTTCTCCATACAAATAACACTTTCCCTTTTTTTCATATCTTTGTTCGACATGCTGACTCTGTGTGTGTTTATTTGAAGGCATTGGGTCACTTCTGTAGAACAATGCAAGACAGCGGTGGAGGTGGTGCCGCTGACGGCATTTACGGGAAAGCGACATGACTCAGGCAGCCATTTTGATAGCTTCTTCTTCTTTTGTGCCCACATACAGCATGTGAGGAGCACTCAAGGCCAAGTGAGAAAGCCTTGTGACACTTGCAAAACACACACACACACACACACACACACGCACACACACACACGCACACACACACACACACACACACACACACACACACGCACACACACACACACGCATGCGGGTCTGTGCGTGCACATTTCTGGGCATCCAGCACAGTCACTGTCGGGGTCAGCAAAAGACGCTTTCCGGTTAGCTGCATATGCATTCACGGACTTAATCAAATGCCAATTCAATTTTGGGGAGGCGGGAGGGGGTATGCAGGTCAGGGGCTTTGTTGGTTGGCGAGCTCAGCGGGGAAAAAAAAAAAGGATATTTTTTTTAACATCTCTTGTCACATTGTTACCGTATTTTACGGTGTATAAGGCGCACCTTCAATGAATGAATAGACATTTCCAAATATAACATGCAGTACTGTATACACATATATACAGTGATACCTTGGCTTTTGAACTTAATTGGTTCCCAGACAGAGTGTGTAAGGCAAAAGATGTGTATCCCAAAAATTAATTTCCCATAGGAAACCATTAAAATGAGAATAATCTGTTCTCAGGTCCCCATAAAACAATTTTCTACTTTCTAATTTTATAAGCCTTACAACTACACAAAATATACCTTATTTTATGTATAATGTGTAAAATGTGCTATGGTATTATAATTAAATAAATAAACTGTACTGTATAATAAAGTCGTTTTATTTACCCTTGTGATGGTCGTTGATGGCTTGATGCAATGGAGTGGCTGGTTTCATCAGCGTTAAACGCTTGATGAGGAACGTAGTCTTCTTTCACCATCTTGAGGAATGATCCCTTGTAGGTGCTTTCTCTGTGATAATTTTATCTAGTTCCTCATCAATTGTCCTCCACTGTGAGACTAATAAAGGCATATCCAATCCAATCAATCCAATCCAATTGTCTTCTGTTTAGCTGGGTTGACAGCTTTTTGCATCAAGTGTACAGTTGGCTTGTGCTGGTTATTTGTGGAGCCTGATTGATGGCATATATTAACCTTGCAGTCTACACTGTGCCTTTGAACTATCAAAGTTGAAACTCTCACTGTCGTCTGCCTGTCTCTAATGTTTAAACCACCCCCCTCTCACTGCTGCGTTCTTCACCAATCACGTGGCTTTAACCGAAGACTGGAGGTGGGGAATAGAAGACAAAAACAATCGGATGCCATTTTGTTGTTAGAAGAACGGGCTCGTTCGCGAACGACACATCACCCATTGAGGCATCTCCGTGTATGAAAAAAGTTTGGATGCCAAGGTAAAGTTCGTATGCTAAGGTAAAATTTTCATAAATGTAACGTTCGTAAACCGAAAAGTTCGTAAGCCAAGGGGTTCGTAAACCAAGGTATCACTGTATATATATATACACACATATATAAAAAGTGTGATGTGGAGCCCCATTCTCAAATTTGTTCGGGTTCTGATTTTTCTTGCAAGGGGTGCCAATAAAGCGCTGGTCAGGCCTCTGGCAATGTTTTGTCAGGGTGTGGCCCTGTTTGCATGCAGCGTTCAATGGACCCCCCCCCCCCCTTATGTGCTGCTCTGTTGCACTTGAGTGGTTTTATTATGCAGAGAAAGCACCGTTACAATTCACTTATGTTCGGATTATACCATCAGTAAATAAGACGAAGACAAGCACATGGATAAGGTTGAACAGGGATATCGTAACTGACAAGGGGAGGAACATGGAGAGGTATTTGTACAAAAGAATGGAAATTTAGATAAAAGGGAGGGGGAGGCTGGAGGAAATACCAGAATGACAATGCGAGCCAGGGGTAATTGAGAACATCTGGGGTGAGATGCGACCAAATTGCTCGGCGTGTGGAATGGAAAAAAAAGGAGAATTAAAAAGTGCTGATGCGCTTCGTCATAAGAGTTTCGATGTGATTCGTGATCCCCCCTTGCTTACTCATTGTCACATTTTTCCTTTAAAAAAAGCCTTTGTTAGCTCATTCCGGATGACTCGTCACCAAAGTCTGTCTATCATGGCATTTTTTTTTAAATGTTGCTGCACTTAGTGAAATATAAGAAGACAAACAAAGAAAGACCCAAGAGAAAGCGCCACGTTCTGAGAAGTTAAAAGGAATTTTAATTCAATATACAGACGCTCCCCACCTTACGAACGAGATACGTTCCGAGCTGTCGTTCATAAGTTGAATTTGCTTCAGTGCTATATTTTTCTGATCCACACTTTTCGCCATACTCTGTCTGGTAACCAATTAAGTTCGTAAGCCAAGGTATCACTATATGTCAAAAAATGTTCGGACGGAGATGTAAGTTAGATTTTGTATTGCACGCCTTTTTCCGGCAGAGTTCGCTTGTGATTGGCTGCGTAGAGTATGTGAGCGGGGAGGAAATCCCTCTTCCCAGTTGATGCTCCGGGAGGACGCGATGCATAACAAAAAGTAATAGCTGCTGGCACGTCATTCAGTAATGACGTGCCAGCAACTTCACAACTGGCTTACTGAAGACCCAAGGATATATGTCGTCGTACTACAGTAGGTGTGAATTCATTTTACTGTCAGAGCGTTATCTACTTCCCCATTCAGTGTTTGACTTCAACATACATTCCATACAAAATATAGCACTGAAGCAACTTACAAACAAATTCACCTGACAAACGACCGCTCGGAACATATCTCGTTTGTAAGGTAGCGAACGTCTATACAGACACTCCCTTACAACATTCGAGTTATGAAAAACGGTACATTTTTGTAGTAACATATGTCATATTCTCTTTAGTTGTACATGAACATATCTTTATACAGCATATATTTTATTAAATGTTTATTTTTCGGTACATACCAATACAGGTTACTTATACAAGCCTTAAACATACATTCCATACAATATATAGCACTGAAGCAACTTACAAATGAATTCACCTTACGAATGACCGTTCGCAACGTATCTCGTTCATAAGTTGGGGACTGTCTGTATTTTACAGAGGAATCGTGGGAAATGGCATACTTTTTTTTCAACAATTCAACCATTTGCATTTAAGTCATAGCCATTTGGAGGCTGTTTATTCCATGTGTGAGG
This sequence comes from Hippocampus bargibanti, assembly GCF_051943395.1. Lineage (NCBI taxonomy): Eukaryota > Metazoa > Chordata > Actinopteri > Syngnathiformes > Syngnathidae > Hippocampus > Hippocampus bargibanti. Next base: position 5,504,693 of record NC_142750.1, on the reverse strand, counting down.
CTTGAAAGGGGCTGTTGCTTTCTGTTACGCTTTCACAACGTGTTTTCACTTGCGTCCTACCTCAAAGGCTTGCTGTCAGAAAGTCTTTTCAAACATGTGGTTAGAGTTTTGAAAGTTCTGACCTAAAATCAAAGCCAGTCCTCTCCCACAAACCCAGAAACGGAAAAAAAACTAAACAACAACAACAAAAGCTGTTCAGACCCAACCAAGCTCCGCCAAAAGATCTCATAGATCTTTTTCCATTAGCTAGATTGGCTCGTAATTCTATAAGCGAGGGCGTAGGCGATGACAAGCCGTGTTGTTTGCGTGTTGACCTTTAAATCCAATCTACATGACTGACAATGTGGAAAGCGCCTATTGGCTATTTCACACACTCAAAAGGTTGCCTGCTCGACTGTGATGTCCGGCTGACCCGTCACCAATTGTCATCCAATTAGGCGCCAGCGATGCCCCCACTTTTCCCTCTCCATCCCCTTCATGTCGGTTCATCTCACCACGCCCACACGGACTGTTCACTTCAAACATCATTGACATTTATGGCATGTGAACAAATGGGCTCAGAGGACAAAACGTGTGAGTCATCGACGATTTAATGTTAGCCTGTTCACTTCGTGGTTTAATTGACTAAAACTAATGGTGATGATGCCATTGACTGTATGACTTATCACGTTTAGCGTTGATTTACACTCTGAGAAACACCTGCTCCTGTTACAGATACGTGCTAGCTACCGAAAATAACAGTCAAACAAATGTACTGTAATGTAAAATGTGGCTCACAACACTTTATAACACGAGTAGGACAATGCTAGTCTGTATGCTGTTTTGGTTAACTTGCCTGATGCTAACATGTGACTAAGAGAAGCTATCATAGCCAACACGTGCTAGCATGTTTAGACACAATTACAGCTACCAAGAACATAAACATTGCAAAAATATATTTGGTGGTTTAATTCCCCTTTCAAAAATGCACACTGTTTGGATGTAGCTAACATACATGCTAACATGGGCTGATATATCTTTAAAACACAGGTTTTCGATCATAGTCCAGAACTGTTTTTGATCAGGATGAATGTTTATGCCACTTGACGGTCATGGCTGGACAGCTCTGGGGGCGATTGTGCTTTTATTTGCGCCTATAATGGGCAGCATTTTCACAACCCCGCTTTGTTCAGCGGAAAGGTTGGTGCTGTTGGAACTGTCGCGGCTTGGAAGCGGATTTACGTGAGACAGGAGATGTGAGACTGTCTCTTTTCGTCATTGGCGACAGCTTCGTGTTTGTTTTCAACATTTAGCTTGGAGTAGACGTGCACATTCCACCATGACGTCCCTGATCCACTGGTGAAAAGGACACTTTGATAATTTCCTCTTTCATCTAGAACTGCTTCATGCATTAAAGAATGTGCAGGAAGTGCTTAAGATTGAATGACTGTCTATGTCTTTGTGTTGTCATATTAATTATTTTTTTTTTTTTTTCTTTTGACTTCAGGATAGCGCCGCGAGAGTGGCTGCCTTTGCGGCACCTCCTATATTTTGTTTTTCTACTTCTTTCTTTCCTTTGCTCTTCCTTTCAGAACTGTGCTGCTGTGAAATTTAAATTTATCCATTCACTGTGAGACTAATGAAGGCTAATCCAATCCAATCCAAACTACACAAAAGCTTCTATTGACCATACTTGATCATGAAAGCACACCGTTTTCTGTTGGCCTAAATAACCTTTTGTTTCTAAATACAAAGTGACAGCCATTCCACAAACGTAAAGTTGATCATTTGTAGAGAAGCCATTATGTGCAGTACAGTATAGTACTGTACAGCTTCTTCTAAGCATGGTGTGGCCACATGGGTTAACCACGCCCCAGTTGTTCTTCATCAGCCAACTCTCAGCCTCTCACAATAATTAGGCCAGTGTTCTGTGATGGCCCAACCCCACAAATGGGCATTTTTCTCCCCATTCAAGACAAAAAATAAGACAATTCCACAACAAGGATCAAAAGAAGTGGCTGTCTGTCAAATACGAATTTATTCTTTTTGGTCAGTGAATTGAACTCGCCATTTTGCTTGAATTGTGTTAAATGAGTGAATACATCAAGGGCGAGGCAGGGCTCTGTTTTTGGTGCACCTTGCTAATTTCTGTGCGGCACCGATTCTCCAAACAAAAGGCGTCAATAACTCCAGGTCTCCTACGGTTGTCAAGTCAGAAAAAAAGTCACGGCACCCGGTCTCCAGTGTTAACAAAATAAAACGTCATCTTAAATTGTTCGAGTCCTTTTGACGTCAAACGTCTACAAATGTGTCGTTCGTGACGATTAATTGCTTAACTGTGTGAGGCTAATATAAAAATCACAATTTTGTCTAATCTGCCGAAAAATATACACAATTTGACGTTCAACTCGTTTTATTTTGAATGCAGTATTTGATTTCCGGTCATATCCCGGAAATACGTTGGTGGCTTGACGCGGCTGTGTACCACACCGTGGCGCACCGCAATTCAAATTTTAACGCATAAACCACAAATGATACATATAAAACAAAGCGCGTTAATTTGCTTTTTTGCTTCCACCAAACTAGAAAACTTTACTGAATTTGCGTCGCGTTCGCTAAAAGTTGCCGGAATGCAAAGTGAAAGCAGTAGCGAGTGAGTGAATGGCGCGAGGGGCGTGGGTGGGTTGCCAGTTCTCCCCTTGGTCGTTGTAGGCAATCTGGATCATCCATTTCGAGAAGCATTCAAATTCCATGCAAATTTAGACACTTTAACTCACCGATGCATTCATCTTTTACACCATGTTGAACAACAAGTGTTTTTGTCTACAATATGCACCAAAGGCATGACAAATTGTATTTTGGGGACTTTAGTGTCCTTTTTGGTTGGATTATGAGGACATAGTTGGACGGAGTGAATGCGTTTATTGAGAAAATCATCATACTGTCCTGCAGTAGGCGGACACGCCCATGTAAAAATCTACAAGCATGCACGATCAAGCTATGTAGCATTTTATTCTCTCGTAATTATTTGCAAAGGTGGAATCGATGCGTTTGGACTTACTTTTCTATCCTTCACCTCCTCCCCCACAGCCTCCACCACCCCGGAGCACTCCATGCCGGGGCTGACCGGCGGTGACGGAAGCCTGTCGTAAAGCCCCTGGCGCGCCATGAGGTCGGCGAAGTTGAGCCCGCAAGCCTTGACTCGCACCTGGACCTCGGTCGCCTTCAGAGACGGTTTGCCTTTTTTCACTTGCAGCTTGACTTTGTCGTAGCCGCCGTAGCCGGTGAGCACCAGGGCGCGATACGTGAACGCCTCTTCTTCGGGGACCTTCTCGGTTGTCGCCGGGGCAGCTGCGTCCGCTGCAGCCGCGGACGCGTCGGCAGCCCCGGCGGCCGCTGGTTCGATCTGCGTTTTGGTCTCCTCGGTAGGTTTCGGGTCCTGCTTCTGGTCCACGGCGTTCTGTTGCTGGACAGGGGCGTCTTCTCCAGACATATTTGCAAATTATCTTGGGAAATGTAAAGACAGGGACTTTGTTTTTCTTTAAAAACCTGTGCGTGAACGTGCAGTGGTTTTTCGAAATAGTCTTTTTTTAGCAGCAGTTACTAAAAAAATGACACAGTGTGCTGACCGGTGGAGAGGAAAGGTGGCTGTCAACGCCCGGCTCAGACTGTGAGAGTGAGTGGGACGAGACCGAGGCCGACTGGAAAACACGGAGAGATGATCAAATTCGCGGATTCCTGTGTGCGTGATTGGCTGGATTTTCCTTGACAATGGGTAGGGCTTCGGCGACAAACTATCTACCATTGTGACAGACGTACGGATTGTGAAATAAATAAACAAACGAGCCAGTTAGGGACACATTCTGTTGAGATACCACATTTCTGTCTTGAGGCCATTCTGCCAAATCTATTTATGAGAATAACAATAAGAAAACATTTCATTGTCTCACAGTGGAGAAATTCACACACTCTTGGTAAATGGCGAAAAACAAATTTAACTCATTCACTGCCATTCACAAATGTATTCGGGAATTGAAAATATGACGTGGAACGCCATTCCCGAATTTGTTCGGGGTTTGTTTTTTTTTTCATGCTTGAGTGCCGATAAAGTGCTGGCAATGGCCACTGGCAATATTTTTTCTTTTCCACAAGGGGGCAGCATTTCCCCTTTGTACGTGTTACCGTTTTTTTTTTTTTACAGCTTCAGCTGTTGTTAAAGCGCTATATCAACCAATATTTATGCATTGCATTGTATTTTGGACAACCGCCCTCATTTCAAGCTCATATAAGTCCAGACCCATATAATTTAGGAATTAACTTTTTTTATGATGAATGAAGACTAAGACTAAGGTCACTTTACAGTCACTGGATACGTTTTTCTATGGGTGAGCAGCGGCAGCCACACGCGCCAGCGTTCACTCAACCCAGAATAACTCAAATAAATAAAAAGCAAGCTAGCTAGCTCCTAGATAGCTTATAGATAGCCATCCAGCTCGCCTGTTAATAGATAGCCAGCTAATAACCAATATGTATGTATTGCATTGTACTTTAGACAGCCACCCTCATTTCAAGCTCATATAAATGCAGACCCATATAATTTAGGAATTAACTCTTCTGATGAAAGAAGAGAGTACAAGGTTCCTTACTCTGTATTGAATGTTGAGTGTTGAAAGGCACTTCGAAATTAAATGTTTTATTATTATTATTATTTTGCTGCTGTGAAATGTAAATTTCTCCACTGCGAGACGAATAAAGGCAAATCAAATCCAATTATTATTATTATTATTATTATTATTATTAAACTCAATGCAGTATTCTGTGGGTCCTACAATTTGATTGAAAATGACAAAAACCCTGGCACTGAAGTGGACACATATTCGCACACAGTCTGGCAGTGAATGAGTTAAAAAGTCTCAGTTGACAAATAATGGGGAATATAGGGCTCCGACTGGCCTGGCTGCTTTTAGAGTGCCCCGTTGTCACTGTGTAAAAATATTCCAGCGATAATCAGGTGGGATACAAACCCGCCACCAGAAACTTCAATCAAATATCTTTGTGTCTATTGTGGTGTGTAAAATTTAAAAGAAATGTATCTGTTTTAAAAACAAGACTTTGATAAAACGGAGTCATACGTCAGTATGTGTAATCTACTAATTTGTTGACAGGAGAACAATACTCACATACAGGAGCACTTAAGACGCTGACACATTTATTAGTAGCATGGTGCCTGTAGAATTGCACAGAGGGAAATGCACAGTAACCACATAATACAACCTGGTACAATACAATAGAGAGCTACAAACTCATTGTTGTCATTCAACCTTTGCAGGCAGCATGTTTCGGCATTGATAGATGGATGGACCCGCTTTTTTTCCTTGTGTATGACAATTTTTATTTGGCTTGTGACAGACAGCTACAAAAAATATTTTTGGGTGAAATCCAGAAATCCAATTCCAACTCCCTACTTTCTTTCTTGTCAGTGGTAAGGCGGAGACACCTTGTGGCTATAAAGTGCCACTCAGCACTTCTAGTGTAGACTGACGTCAGCAAAGTCCAAATCGATATCCCACAATCTCTCTGAGCTGAGTAGGAATCAATGTGATTGATTGATTGTCACTGTCAAGCATATTGCACTGCTCATGTCTTGTCTTAAACAAAAAAAAACGAGAACATCATGTAACTAAGGAAGGAACATTCCTGGAGGATTAGAAGAGCCAACATTCCGTAGTATAATTTAGTGAGACGGAAAATTCCAGAATACTCGAGAAAGTCCCCGTAACAAATCGCAGGTTAAAAAAAGAGACAATTTAAGTGAGGTTAAATTAGATTAAATTATCACCATTTTTTTGTTTTTGTTTCCTAACTGACGTCAGAAAAACGTTTGATAGCATCTAAAATACCCAAAACACGCAGGCTAATATTTTTAGTCAAATGCAAAACACCAATAAAAATGAGTTAAAGTGTGCCTATACTACTTCAAAATGACCCCGGAAATCGCGTGTTTCCCGCCCCCTTGTTCGTGACGTCACGCCAGGACGTCTTTGCCTTGCTCTAGAATCAAAACACTGGCTTCAGATTCGGAGAAGATGCTTTCTTGTTACTCATCCAGTTATGAACATGATTCAAATAGTTCTGAATCAATTCAGACCGTCAGGACTCCAATCTCTGCGTCCCAGACAATGCACAAGATGGCGATTTGTCTGCTGGGAATTTGTGTCAACTAGTGTCAAATAGTAGTCTTGGTGCAACACACAACGATTCACCATCGTGTTATGTGTTTTTCTTCTAATTTCGCCATCAACACAGATCAACACGAAGTTTTCAGACCAAACAAAGTACCAAAACTGCATCGTGTGTCGCTTTCTTGATCAGTGACGATACCTACCGTGACGTCACGATATGGTACTCAAAAACAAGACTTCCTGAATATTCAGCGCAAGTCTTAAAACGTAAAATATAGCGATATGTGGTGGAATCTTTGTAAAATACGCTCAGTAGAAGTCATTTGAAGCCATTTTACAAATTATGGACACAACTTGTTCGAAGACGTCGGTTGTCCTTTAAAAGTGAATACATTTTTATCAATGAGTCGATTCACCGATGCAGTTCAATTTTGGCCACAAGAGGGCAGTGTGACTCCTCAGAGAGACCCAAAAATGATGCCGAACTGTTCCGGTCGTGGTATTTTTCAGTTTAATGAGCTCATTCATTCATTGCTCATTCATTCATTGCTCAAAACCAATCATTCACATCGCGAACTAACTAAAGGAAAGACGTGCTATAAACACTAAAGTGGTCACACTCAACCGCTGCGTTTAATGGCCGTTTAATGACCATACGCCACGTTTAATGTTCCACCATTAATGGCAAGTATTCAACGGACGTTAATGCGAACATATTTTCTGACGGCTGCAAGGGGGATTAATTTTATAGATATTTTTTTATTTTCTCGAAAGAGGACCGAGTTGGAGTTTATTTAATTTTTTGGGCCAAAGACTAACAAAAATAGTCTTGTCCGGGACAAATGTAATTCGAACCGGATGTTTTTGTCATGTGTTCGAATCATGGGGGGGACAATGTTTGACATGTTGATAATTATAATTATGAATATACTGTATATGTATACATATAGAGAGAATGATTTGAAAATATGTTTAGTAATAAAAAAAAAGAATGTCACGTTTTTCATCAATGGAGGATGAAAAAGACAAAATTAATATTCGAACCCAACTTCCTGTTATGCAGCCAGGTGGGCGTGGCCACCCAAAGATCTGGCCGTGATTGCGCATGCGCATTTTCGCGGTGTACCCCCCACCCACCACCCCGCCTCCTACCTGCTCGCTTGTCCGACTGTTGGCTCAGTTCGGTCACCTGGCAGCACTTGCGGCACTCAGCCAGTCTGTCAACCGCATAGGAGGAGCTGCACGCCCGGGAAGGCTGTGCTGGAGCTACGGAGAGCCCCCCCCCTACCCCCGGCACAAGTCTTCGCAGTTTGTCGGTTTGTTTCGTGTTCACGGATGTTGGCGAACATCGATTGCACCTCTGACCGGCATGGAGAGTCAGGGCAGCCGCTGTAAGATTGTGGTCGTGGGCGACGCGCAGTGTGGCAAGACGGCGCTGCTACACGTTTTCGCCAAAGACTGCTTCCCGGAGGTAAGGACTAAGACTGCTTTTCACATTATGCTTTACATTTTTTTAAATCAAATAATTCCATTTTATATGGACTCTCGTTAAATTGGAATTTAACAGTGAAGTATCGCTGCTCTTAAAACGTTTCCGATCCAGGGACCTTTTTAATTGGAGCTTTGTATGTAGATTTCATGATGAATTCATTCATATTATTCATTGATGATACCAGCAATGCCAAACACTTCAATGAAAATCATTCCTGTGATTTAATTTTACTGCAATAAATACTTTGTATTAAGAAAGTATTGCATTTTTAAAATTGTCGAAAACACAACACTCCAATTAGTTTCTAATTCTAAACTTTTAGTGCCTTAATCATCTTTTTTTCAAATTGTTTCATTGAAAAGTTAAGTCAACGTAGAAAACTACAACATATAATAATGATAATCAAAGTCATCTTTATTGTCAAATATGCTAATATGCATGACATACAGCACAGATGAAATTACTGTCCTCTCGCACCCAATGTGCAAGGCACTTATAATGACTTAACAAACATAATAAAAACGAAAACGCCAATAATTAAATGCTTCATCCATTTGTGTCATATTTTTGAAATGCGCTTATAAAAAAATGTATTATTATCATTATTAACTCATTCACTGCCAGACGATGTGCAAAAATGTGTCTATTCCAGTACCAGGGTTTTTGTCATTGTCATTTGAATTCCAGGACCCACAGAATATTGAGTTTTAGGACTACATAAACATTCAATACAGCGTTAGAAATTAGACTCTCTTAATTCATCAGAGAAAAAGGAGTTAATTCCTAAATTATATGTGTCTGGAGTTATATGAGCTTGAAATGAGGGTGGCTGTCCAAATACAATGCAATACATACATGGTTTATATAGTGAGTTAACAATAGCTGAAGCTGGAACAAAGCACTAACGTGGAAACATGAGAAATAATGCCCCTTTGTGGAAGGGGAAAAACATTGCCAGAAGCCATGGCCAGCGCTTTATCGGCACCCAAGCATGAAAAAACAAAGCCCGAACAAATTCAGGAATGGCGTTCTACGTCATATTTTCAATTCCTGAATACATTTGTGAATAGCAGTGAATGAGTTAAGCCATAGAAAAGCACAATAACTGGCAACAATTGAAATATTCATATTAGGCAAATGAATTGATTTTCCAAATAAAACTCAGTTGAGTATGTCTTCACTGATATTGATCAAAAATATGCAAATGGACCAATATGTTTTTTGTTGGGGGTGGGATTGTTGTTTTCAGACATACGTACCCACCGTGTTCGAGAATTACACGGCAAGCTTTGAGATCGAAAAGCACCGCATTGAGCTCAACATGTGGGACACATCAGGTGAGTCGCTTTCATTCGTGTCCACCCCCCCCCCTAAAAAACATCTTCTGTTTGACTTCTAGTTTTGAGACCCAAACGAATGATTCGATGATTACTGTCTTTGCCCGAGCGCCAGCCTGCTTTCTCTCTGTTTGTTTTTTCCTCCCGTGACGACCACTCACACGTCTTCCCATGCTCTGGCTACCAAGGTCAGGCTGGGAAAAGTTGGCGCTCGAAGCATAGGTGGATAACTCGTGCTGATGTCCGTGCCAAATTTGTGATTTTTCTGTGTTTCTTGGTCATGTGTCCACTGAAAATGGACTGTTGGGAAATATTAGCCCACATCTCAAAAAAGAAGTCATGTTGGAGTGACAGCATGTATCCTGAAAAACCTTCAAATCGGAAGCTTTCCGCTACTTTATGACACTTCAAATCATCAGAATCCGAGACCCGGACAGAAGGGGATCGTCTACTGTCAACATTCCCAACTCCAAACTATCTTTAGATCTTTCGACTGTGCCTCGTGGTCAGCCCGGGAAAGAATGTTGTTGTTTTAGCATTAGCCCCGGAGAGTAAGTCTTCTTCCCCTGACAGTAAATCTGCCTGCCACTCAGTGGCAATGCGTCCCCCAGGGGCCGTAACTTAACTTCGGGGGTTCTCCTTATCATGGTAGCAAATGACGCCGTGGGAATGTTGTGCTTCCGTGCGTCTTTATAACCCCGAACCACCTTTGCCGCCAGTGGTTTTTAATCTTTTTTTTTTTTGCGACCTTAAACATGTCGCCTATGTGAGCTAGCCCCCCTGAGTGTGTGTGTTACTTTACTGACTACTAGATTACAAAAGTAACTACAGTACTATGACCACAACATAAGTCCCACTTATGGAGATAAATCCTAGCTCTCGCGAAGACAACATAGCACTGAACTTCAATTAGCATGCTAACGTAGCATGTAGGGACTGAACTTCACCAGTTGAAGAAGACTACAAGATTTCAAAAGTAACTACAGTACTAGATCCACAACATAAGTCCCACTTCTGGATATAAGTCCTAGCTGTCACTAAGACAGCATAGCACTGAACTTCGATTAGCATGCTAACGTAGCATGTGAACAGTAGAGACTCAACTTCACCAGTTGAAGAAGACTACTAGATCTCAAAAGTAACTACAGTACTATAACTACAACATAAGTCCCACTTATATAGGTAAGTGCTAGCACTCGCTAGGATAGCATAGCACTGAACTTCGATTAGCATGCTAACGTAGTATGTGAACATTAGGGACTGAACTTCACCAGATTAATAAGAGGTGGCGTGAAATTACTTGACATGGGAACACATTGTGAAAGCTAACTAGAGTACAATAACGGCTTTGCTTACTTGTTGTCGAGTGGGTAGGGGGGGTCAAAAATGTTGTCAATAATTGAGCGTTGTGACTTGAACTGTACATTATTTGCAGCCTTTTTCGTGAGCTAAACCCCCTTACTATTTGTAAGATGGTTTCAGCACGATCCTTATCTCGAAAAACGGGCACCTCTTATATTTTGTAGACTGATAGTTCCATATTGTTTTGTTTTTGACTTCAAGATGGCACCGCATGAGTTGCTGCCTTTACAGCTGCTCCTGTATTTCGTTTTTGCTCATGTGAAATGTAAATTTCAATTGTAATGTACGTAAAAAATGTACATTTTCAATTCATAGTTTTAACTATAAACATACCACAAGCTATGATCTCAAAATATTTTCATTTAAAATTCATTTTATAACTTCAGTCATAATAATAATCAATGTTTGACAGATTTTTTTGATTTTGTGGAAAAAAAAATCCACCTATCCTAATTTCCACTAACAACCCAGGCTAAACGTGACTCCTCTTCGGCATACAAAGCTTGTCTCTTACTCAAGTTGTATCACTCTGGCATTAAACCGGATAAACTGAGCAAACTTGTACATTAGCTACCTTGAAAAATCAATCGAGTTCTTTCTATAATGGAGCTCCACTTCCCCCTGCGAGGTTGATCAGATGTCTAAATGTGACTTTGAGGAAAGTTGACATGAGTGTGTGTGTGTGTTTTTTTCTTCCTGGAACCGTTTTGGTTTGCTACTAAGTGTATGTATTTTTTTTCCGTGCTTGAAAATTCAATAGGCTACTTGCTTTGATATAGATCCCCAAACCTTTGAAGAATATCGAATCCTTAATCACAGGTTGGCGTCCCTTGTTTGCGATCTCAAAGCCTTACCGATCGTCTGGGCCTTCATCTCTCTCGCTCTCTGGTGATCGCATGTCATTAAAGCGCTTCTGTCATCGGCCATCGATTGGTTGGATCTCATTAATTCCTCTTCTCGGATGAGAGTGGGGGCATTTTGAGGTGTTTATGGAATTGATTTGCCAACGTTATCGCGGTGCCTCTGTGTGGACTTTGTCTAGAGTTTGGGATTGACCAAGCTCAACTGGAGGAGGAGTGTTGAAATATTAGAGAAATGTCTTTTAAAATCGTGTAGAATATACGGTATACTATACGGCTTCACTGGATGGAATGTTTGGATGTACAGTAATCCCCCGTTTATCGCGGTTAATGGGTACCAGAACCATCTGCGATATGTGGAAAAGAAATTCCTGAAAAAAATCCGCGATACACTAAAACCGCGATAAGTGAACCGCGAAGTAGCAGGGGATCACTGTATAATGTTGTCCTACTATTCCCTTTGTATGAAAATCATCAGTGGCAGGCTGTGTATATCACCCCTGGGCCTTCAGTAGTGCTATATCTGAATCAATTCATAGATCGGGAAGGATCAATAATAACCTCATACAATTGCAATCTTATTTTCTATTTTCTGAAATATTCAGAGATGTTCAACCTTTCTTAATGTCGTCCATTTTTTTTCTTAAAGTCCGTCTTGACAACAGTAAACATAATATACATTTGTGTTGCTGTTATGTTATTTTGCGGTGCATTGAACAGACGTCAAAGAAGCCCGTTATCGCTTCCGGAAAAACCCCGACTGCTACTTTGTCTCTCTTTTGTGCGTTGAGACCATCTGGAAAATGATTCCAATTACAAAAAGGGACCGCAGAGAATTGAAATGTTTGCCTGTGCGCCACACGACTGTCTTGCCATTTACCCTGACGAGGTCTTCCGGTGTATATTCGCATCCTAATTGATTTTTTAAGTAACCCTCGCGGTCAAATGGTCCAAAATGTCAATGTGTCTCAGCGAGAACTTCCCTGAGGGTCATTACTGCTGCTTACACTCGATGCTCGGGAGGGAGGAGGAGGCGTTTGTGTTGCTAGTCAGTCAGTCTGGGAGGTTGTAACCAGCCCGAGGCATGATTGCACTCTGTCTCTCTTCTCGATATAGTCGCGCTAGCCTGGGAAAATGTCGGGTTTATCGCTCACGCTCGCCTCATCTTTAAATGTTTTTTTTTTTTTTCATATCAGGAGTCCAGAACTTCCTCTGTCGTGTGTCATTCGTTTTTGTTGTAAGGAGCAAATTGCCCTTTCAAGACAAGGTGGGTGAATTATTATATATTATTATACATTTTTGGTAAAGGACAATCGACATCATTTTTTTGTTTCCGAACTGACATCAGAAAAACGTTTTATAGCATCTAAAATACCCAAAACACGCAGGCTGATATTTATAGTCAAATGCAAAACACCAATAAAAATGCTACATTGGAGTCCTGACGGCTCAAATTGATACGGGAGGACTTCTTTAATCGATTGCAAACATTTATGCTTTCCTCTTCAGAACTACAGTAAAGTCTCGTTATATCGATATCGGATATATCGATAGTCCCGGTTATATCGATACTATTTCTATGCACGCAAGGAGAAAATTACATGCAAACAGGGTCGGATATATCGATAGTCCCGGTTATATCGATATTTTTTCGGACTCCGTTGCATATCGATATAACGAGACTTTACTGTATTTGAATCATATTCATAACTCGATGAGTAACAAGAAAGCATCTTCTCCGAATCTGAAGCCATAGTTTTGATTCTAGAGCAAGTCAAGACGTCATGGCGTGATGTCACGAAAAAGGGGGCGGGACCTTCTGAAACTCGGCATCTCCGAGGTCATTTTGAAGTAGTTTTGGGACACTTTAACTCATTTTTATTGGTGTTTTGCATTTGACTAAAAATATCAACCTGCGTGTTTTGCGTATTTTAGATGCTTTAAAACGTTTTTCTGATGTTACTTCGGAGACAAAAAAATGGTGTCGGTTGTCCTTTAAAACTGTTTGCGTCGCCCGGAGTCACTTGCTCCGTGGACATTTGTTGCCCATGGCAGCAAATCGTTCAAGGGAAAAAGGAAGAAAACTGCCATTTTTTGGAGTCGCTTTGAGTTCACTGAAATGGCACCGTTGTCATATCCATCAAACGGCGATGATTTCCTGGCGATTTGGCCCTGTTGCCTCGCTCTCACTTGTAGGTACCGTGACGTGGAATAACGCTAGCCGATGGCCCCGCGCAAAGGAATCCATCAGGGGAGCCAAAACGGAGTTGCCTCCCAGTTGCGCTAGAGGAGAGTAATGATCGTATTCCTGCGCCGCATCCATTTTCAAACTTCCTCTGGCCTCTGGCCTTTTCTTATCAGTCTCCCCTCGCCGGCGTAACGAGAATTCCGAGCTATCTGCTCCCGCCGTTGCTCAGCTTTACTGCCCACTCGCTCATTTTTCCGCCTGTCCAAGTGCTTTTGAAGCGGCTAATTGAAGGTAAAACTTTCACATTGAATCGGGTCCAAGGCTTCAAAGCGTCTGTCAATCAGCGCAGGGGCTCCTGACTGCGTCATTTCACTTGAAGAGGTTCACACGGAAGCCCAATTTGTCTGCCAACCTTTTTAGCTCCTGTGGATAAGCGCCACGCTCGGAAGTCTTTGAGATGCGTGTAAGAACGCAACCCGCGGGAGCGCCCGGAGACTTTTAAAAGCATTTTGATTAAAGAAACAGAAAATGATGAAATGATTCGGTTGTCCAGGTGGAACACGATGATAATGTGTCATTTCATTCCTGTTTATCGTGAGGTCTTTAAAATGGACTCAGGTGCGGTGCGGGAATCCTTATTTTGGCCTGTTATGTTTCTTTGGACTTTGGTTCTGATGGTAACGATGAAAAAGATACATACATAGGTTGCTAGCTAGGTTGGTAGCTAGCTAGCAGCCTCACAATCTATCTATCTATCTATCTATCTATCTATCTATCTATCTATCTATCTATCTATCTATCTATCTATCTATCTATCTATCTATCTATCTATCTATCTATCTATCTATCTATCTATCTATCTATCTATCTAGAAATCTGTCTGTCTGTCTGTCTAGTCTAGAAATCTGTCTGTCTGTCTGTCTGTCTGTCTGTCTGTCTGTCTGTCTGTCTGTCTGTCTGTCTGTCTGTCTGTCTGTCTGTCTGTCTGTCTGTCTGTCTGTCTGAATTATAATAGTAACCTAAGTAGAAATCTGTCTGTCTGTCTGTCTGTATTATAATAGTAAGCTAGCCAGCTAGCAATCTATCTGTATTATAATAGTAACCTTGCTAACCTAGCTAGCTAGCAATCTATTTACCCAGCTAACTGGATTGCTAGCTATCAAGACAGACAGACGTTTGTGTAATATTTTCACTCCAAATTGTTGATTGCTGAGATCGGCAAGGGACTGAATATTTATTTATTTATTATTTATTTATTGTATTTATTTTGGGGGGGGTGCAGGGGGGTAATACTATATGGCCCCAATTTAGGCACTTATTCCAGAATCAAAGTGATTATGCTCGCGGACATATTTCTGCATCGCCTGTGGCTTTGAGATTTGCAGAAACAATGATTGAATCACGGGAGGTCTGTGGGTGTCTGTGTGTGATGCGGCGTAATCATTTCCTGCCATGCTAAGCCTTTCTTGCCGGAGATCACTCGCTTCAAAAAAAAATTGTAAATAAATAAATAACATGCTTAATAGATCCAGTAAAATTGCTGTAGGCGGCAACACCGTTGTCTAGAATTGGCGCTTTTTTTATTTTTTATTTTTTTGCTTTTACTCTTTCATCTGAGCAGCTTGTGCTATCTTATCAGCATTATGCAACTAGCATCGCCGCATGCTAACTCAAATCTTTTTCGCCCTCTCTTCAGCAATAAACCAGAATTTTTTTTGGTTTTTTTTGTTTTTACTCCTTCATCTCGGCAGCTTTTGGTCGGTGATTGGTGACCAACGTAATACAAGTTCTCAAATATACTCGATACCTGTAGTCCCCCAATCGCCCTTTATGTTTCTAACTCGTTTTGCTAGCTTCTGCTAGCTTATCAGCACTATGCCATTAGCATCATGACAAGCTAACAGAAATATTTTTCACCCTTTCTTCATAAATGAACCCGTTTTTTTTTGTTTTTTTGTTGTTGTTTTTTTACTCTTTCATTTGAGCAGCTTGTGCTAGCTTATCAGCATTATGCAACTAGCATCAGCGCATGCTAACTCTAATATTTTTCATCCTCTCTTCATTAATCAATCAGAATTTTATTGTATTTTATTTTATTTTACTTACTCTTTCAACTAAGCAGCTTTAGGCCGGTGATTAGTGACCAATGTAATACAGGTTTCCGAATATACTCGATAGTCGTAGTCCCCCGAGTGTCCTTTATATTTTTAACTCATTTTGCTAGCTTGAGCTACCAGGGTTATCCAATTAGCATCACGGCATGTTAACTCAAATATTTTTCACCCTCTCTTCATCAATAAACCAGATTTTTTTTTACTCTTTCATCTGAGCAGCTTGTGCTAGCTTATCAGCATTATGCAACTAGCATCACCACATGCTAACTCAAATATTTTTCACCCTCTCTTCATAAATAAACCAGACGTTTTTGTTTGTTTATTTTTACTCTTTCATCTGAGCAGCATCAGGCCTGTGATCGGTGACCAACGTAATACGAGTTTCCAAATATACTCAATACGTGTAGTCCCCCTAGCGTCCTCTTAGCGCTGTTTCGCATTGTTTATTTCTATTTCGGTGTACCTCTAACAATAAAAAGTCTCCTTGCCACTCCCCTTTATTCTTCTGCGCCTTTATTTAATGGCCACTAATCATTCATGCGCTGGAGTTATTAGCCTCTAACAGTCTTCGCTTCCCCCTCAAAGCAAAACACCCCCTCCATCCTATTTCCCCATCTGCCCGGGTTGCTACGATACTCAGCCGCCCCGGCACCAAAGGTGAAACCTCAGGGAGGAGAAACAGCTGTGGTGAGAGGAGCGTCTGTGTTTTCTCGGGTTACGCTTTTAAGCGCCTCATTCTGGATGTTTTGCATGTATTTGTCGACATTTCAGAGCATATCAAAAGTGCTTTTGTTTTGCATGGCGTCTCGACGGCCTAATGAGGCTGTTTGCTTGCCATATGAGCACCGACATATCAGAAATCCTTTAGGCCACAGGTGTCAAAGTCAAGGCCCGCGGGCCAAATCCGGCCCGCCACATCATTTTTTTTGGCCCGCGAAAGCAAATCAAACTTGTTAAATTCCATGATGATTGCTAAAATCTGAGCCAAAATGTCATATTTTTGGATGTCAAACACAATAAAAGTCATTATTGTTGACTTCAGATTTGAAAACAAGTTATTCATTAATTTGCTGTGTGCTCTATATGTAATATTTGAAGGGATTTAAACATTCTAATGGCTTCCCCAAATTCATAACGGCCCTCGAGAGAAAACCATAACTACAATGTGGCCCGTGGCAAAAAATGACTTTGACACCCCTGCTTTAGGCGAAATTCCGTTGTTTTTTTGTGTGGAAAAAGTGACTATTTCATTGATAACAAAAAGAGTGAGCGCTTGAAAACTTCGACAAGTTGCTCAGCCATTGCTTTTCTTGTTTTCGGAGTCGAAATGTTGTCAACACAGGTCAGTTTTCAAGTCGGCTTTGAAATTAAGTTCAACACTTTTGCTTGAGTTCAGCAGTTTAATTGAAGTTGCTATGGGAACTGGACAGTTTAGTTGAAAAACACCAACAATTGAAGGATGCCCAGTGGGGTGCCTTGTGGTTGCCCCAAACTGTGCATTTCTTATTAAATAGCGCATATCATGTATTTGAACACATCCATTTCTACTATCATTGAGTCTGGATTTTTTTTCCCCTGGCGCAGTGAGAGTTGCTGCATTTCCAGCAGCTCCTGTATTTTGTTTTTCTACTTCTTTCCTTTCCTTTCCTCTTCCTTTCATAACTTTGCTGCTGTGGAATGTAAATTTCTCCACTGTGAAACGAATAAAGGTACAGTGATACCTTGGCTTACGAATTTAATTGGTTCCTAGAAAGTCTGTGTAAGGCGAAAAGTGTGTATTCCAAACTTTAATTCCCCATAAGAAACCATTAAAATGAGAATAATCCGTTCCCAGGTCCCCATAAAACAAAATTTTCAACTAAATAAGCCTTAGAACTACACACAATATATTATATATATAATATATATTTATTTCTTTTTTCACTTCACGATGGCGCAGCGAGAGTGGCTGCATTTCCAGCAGCTCCTGTATTTTGTTTTTCTACTTCTTTCTTTCCTTTCCTCTTCCTTTCATAACTTTGCTGCTGTGGAATGTAAATTTCTCCACTGTGAGACGAATAAAGGTACAGTGATACGTTGGCTTACAAACTTAATTGGTTCCCAGGAAGTGTGTGTAAGGCGAGAAGTCTGTATTCGAAACATTAATTTCCCATAGGAAACTATTAAAATGAACATCATCCGTTCCCAGGTCCCCATAAAACATAATTTTTCAACCAAATAAGTCTTTAAAAGTACACACAATATACCTTATCTTATGTATAATAAATGTACTATGATATTGTTATTAAAAGACATAAACTGTACTATATAATAAAGTCGTTTTATTTACCTTTGTGATGGTCGTTGATGGCTTGATGGAATGGATAACTTTTTGCATAAAGTGTCTCAAGGATCTCTGGGTTGTACATCTTAGAAGTTGTGATATTGCAACAGCAACAGATGCAGGCAGACACACTAGAAACGTCATTAATAGCTGGTTCCCTTGCTTGTATGATCTCTTCAAATTGTACAGATGGCTTGTGCGGGTTATTTGTGGAGGCTGATTTATGGGGAATTTTAACCTTGCAGTCTACACTAGATGCCGTTGAACTATCAATCAAGTTGAAACGAGTCCAAATTTCTCTGTGTTTTCTATCCATTTTCTCACCATTTCACTTTTGGTTTTTTTTGGTTTTTTTTTCCACTTTCAAAGTTCGTGAGCTGAAGCGTTCGTAAGCCGAGGTATCATGGTACATCCAATCCAAATATATTTTAGGGCAACAAAGCTTCTGGAAAAAGTCATTTTCTCTTCATGCAAAATGTCATTGACATGCTAGTAATAATTGCATGAACGTTAACGATGTAGCAACATATTTAGCACACAAATGAGTTTTCAAATTTCGAAGATTGATGACCTTCATGGTCCGGTCAGAAACAAATCACCAAATCGGACTGCGGACCCTTGCTAAAGAGGATGGATGCATGGTTTTTGTTTGACTACAGTAAAGTCTCGTTATATCGATATCGGATATATCGATAGTCCCGGTTATATCGATACTATTTCTATGCACGCACGGAGAAAATTACATGCAAACAGGGTCGGATATATCGATAGTCCCGGTTATATCGATATTTTTTCGGACTCCCTTGAATATCGATATAACGAGACTTTACTGTATATCAAAACTGGTGCATAGAAAAATATTTACCCCAGAGTAAAAGCCAACACCCACTCAGGCCAAAGCACCCCAACCCTCCACTATGCACTTGTGTGTCTGTCCTTGTCTTGTTCCCGTTTGACCTGATGTATTTTTTTTTTACACCCTGTTCCTCCAGATTCACTTAACCTTTTTTCCGTCAAGAAGGGCAGAGTGCCGGTGGTTCTTTATTTGATCTGTCTGAACGCGGCGATCTCAGCGTGACCCCTATTGCCGTTTTTCTTGTGTTTTTTTTAATCGTGTGTCAACTGGCTGCTGTGAGGTGATAAGCGGTTTTGTTTTGTTTTTTCTTTTGTGCATGATTGCCTCGCTCCCGCTCCCCTCAACTCCCTTTCAAAGGCACTTTTATTGATTGTATTGAAAAGACACAATACACACTTGCGCACTTTGTAGAACACGCCAACACTAGTGATGAATCAGATGCTACAATTCAGCTGCTAACACGTCTAATTACACATTCTTTTTACTTTTTACTTGTAGAAAACACGCGTCTTCCAAAAACAATTTCTTGTGTGGCGTCATATTGGATTTTCTGAAATATATATGGAAGTTATGAGTGACGGACAACAAGGAAAATATTGAAATATTGTCAACCTACTAGAAAAGCGGAAAAAAACTCAGATTGCATTTGCATTTCTTGAGAAAAAAACTTTTGGTCAGTGGGAAATGGAATGTATTTATGATTTTATAATTTCATGATTTTGTGGTTTTATGAGTTTATGATTTTATGATTTTTTTTATGTTCTTTATGATTTTACGATTTTATGTTTTTAGGTTTTTTTATGGTTTTTATTATCTTTTTTATTTTTAACATTTTATGAATTTTACGATTTTTATGATTTTATGATTTTCTGATTTTCCGATTTTATGATTGTTTTATTTTTATGGTTTTTATGATCTTTTTTAATTTTATGAGTTTATGATTTCATTATTTTATGATTTTATTCTTTATGAATTAATTATTTTTTTATGAGTTGATTGATTAATTGATTGATTGATTGATTATTATGTTATTGTTTTATTTTATTATTTTATTTTATATTTTTTATTTTATTTTTTAGTATTTTATAATTTTATTCTGTTGTTAATTTATTCTGTTATTGTTTTAGTATTTATTTATTTATTTATTTATTTATTAGTTTGTTTATTTGTTTATTTATTCCTCTCTCTGTGGACTTTGTGTTTGACTTTGCCAAAAGTGCTGAGGCGGCTCCCCATGGTCACCCATTGGGGGGAAATAGCGTACGTTGATTTTCTTGCAGTCATGAAAGGCCCATCGTGACCGTGACCTGCCAATCATTTTGATGTTTGCGGTTGATGCATCCATCCCGACGGCCTCGTTATGCAGCTCTTAATTTCAACGTTTAATGCTTTCTAACGTGCCGACCGCTTCATTTGCATGATTTTGCCTAATTCCCCGTTTGCGTCCGTCATCACTTGCACACCTTTTTCAATGTCCTTGACTGGCCGTCCTGAATGGAAACAAACATTGAAATCAAGCTGTGTTCCACACAATCACTTTTGGGGTCCGACAAATTATATTATACAGTGATACCTTGGTTTACGAACTTAATTGGTTCCCAGACAGAGTGTGTAAGGCGAAAAGTGTGTATCCCAAAAATTAATTTCCCATAGGAAACCATTAAAATTGGAATAATCCATTCCCAGGTCCCCATAACGTTATATCGATATCGGATATATCGATAGTCGGTTATATCGATACTATTTCTATGCACGCACGGAGAAAATTACATGCAAACAGGGTCGGATATATCGATAGTCCCGGTTATATCGATATTTTTTCGGACTCCCTTGAATATCGATATAACGAGACTTTACTGTATATCAAAACTGGTGCATAGAAAAATATTTACCCCAGAGTAAAAGCCAACACCCACTCAGGCCAAAGCACCCCACCCTCCACTATGCACTTGTGTGTCTGTCCTTGTCTTGTTCCCGTTTGACCTGATGTATTTTTTTTTTACACCCTGTTCCTCCAGATTCACTTAACCTTTTTTCCGTCAAGAAGGGCAGAGTGCCGGTGGTTCTTTATTTGATCTGTCTGAACGCGGCGATCTCAGCGTGACCCCTATTGCCGTTTTTCTTGTGTTTTTTTTAATCGTGTGTCAACTGGCTGCTGTGAGGTGATAAGCGGTTTTGTTTTGTTTTTTCTTTTGTGCATGATTGCCTCGCTCCCGCTCCCCTCAATTCCCTTTCAAAGGCACTTTTATTGATTGTATTGAAAAGACACAATACACACTTGCGCACTTTGTAGAAAACGCCAACACTAGTGATGAATCAGATGCTACAATTCAGCTGCTAACACGTCTAATTACACATTTTTTTTACTTTATACTTGTAGAAAACACGCGTCTTCCAAAAACAATTCCTTGTGTGGCGTCATATTGGATTTTCTGAAATACGTATAGAAGTTATGAGTGACGGACAACAAGGAAAATATTGAAATATTGTCAACCTACTAGAAAAGCGGAAAAAAACTCAGATTGCATTTGCATTTCTTGAGAAAAAAACTTTTGGTCAGTGGGAAATGGAATGTATTTATGATTTTATAATTTCATGATTTTGTGGTTTTATGAGTTTATGATTTTATGATTTTTTTTATGTTCTTTATGATTTTACGATTTTATGTTTTTAGGTTTTTTTATGGTTTTTATTATCTTTTTTATTTTTAACATTTTATGAATTTTACGATTTTTATGATTTTATGATTTTCTGATTTTCCGATTTTATGATTGTTTTATTTTTATGGTTTTTATGATCTTTTTTAATTTTATGAGTTTATGATTTCATTATTTTATGATTTTATTCTTTATGAATTAATTATTTTTTTATGAGTTGATTGATTAATTGATTGATTGATTGATTATTATGTTATTGTTTTATTTTATTATTTTATTTTATATTTTTTATTTTATTTTTTAGTATTTTATAATTTTATTCTGTTGTTAATTTATTCTGTTATTGTTTTAGTATTTATTTATTTATTTATTTATTTATTAGTTTGTTTATTTGTTTATTTATTCCTCTCTCTGTGGACTTTGTGTTTGACTTTGCCAAAAGTGCTGAGGCGGCTCCCCATGGTCACCCATTGGGGGGAAATAGCGTACGTTGATTTTCTTGCAGTCATGAAAGGCCCATCGTGACCGTGACCTGCCAATCATTTTGATGTTTGCGGTTGATGCATCCATCCCGACGGCCTCGTTATGCAGCTCTTAATTTCAACGTTTAATGCTTTCTAACGTGCCGACCGCTTCATTTGCATGATTTTGCCTAATTCCCCGTTTGCGTCCGTCATCACTTGCACACCTTTTTCAATGTCCTTGACTGGCCGTCCTGAATGGAAACAAACATTGAAATCAAGCTGTGTTCCACACAATCACTTTTGGGGTCCGACAAATTATATTATACAGTGATACCTTGGTTTACGAACTTAATTGGTTCCCAGACAGAGTGTGTAAGGCGAAAAGTGTGTATCCCAAAAATTAATTTCCCATAGGAAACCATTAAAATTGGAATAATCCATTCCCAGGTCCCCATAACTCATTGGAAAGGCACCATACCAATTCAGTGCATCCCACCGAATGTTCATGGTACAGAAGAGCATTAGGGCCAGGTTGAAATATATTTTTTTTGGTTGAGGTATTATTCAGAGAAAAAAAAGTCACAAATTTACTAGATATAAAGTCACAAATTTGTAGATTCAAACTCGCAAATTTGCGACCGAATGATGTATATCAAACTCCAAAAGTTTTTTTAAACGTTTAAATCTAACACATTTGTGACTTTAAATCTAGCAAATTTGTGACTTTAAATCTCGCAAATTTGCGAGTTTGAATCTAGCTAATTTGTGTCTTTCAAGCTAGCAAATTTTCGAGTTTGTATCTAGCAAATTTGTGACTTTAAATCTCGCAAATTTGTGACTTTAAATCTCACAAATTTGCGAGTTTGAACCTAGCTAATTTGTGACTTTCAAGCTAGCAAATTTTTGAGTTTGTATCTAGCAAATTTGTGACTTTAAATCTAGCAAATTTGTGACTTTAAATCTCGCAAATTTGTGACTTTAAATCTCGCAA
Source organism: Hippocampus bargibanti (assembly GCF_051943395.1). Taxonomy (NCBI): domain Eukaryota; kingdom Metazoa; phylum Chordata; class Actinopteri; order Syngnathiformes; family Syngnathidae; genus Hippocampus; species Hippocampus bargibanti. The sequence goes on along the minus strand of NC_142750.1, from coordinate 5,481,888 downwards.
ATTTGCGAGTTTGAATGTAGCAAATTTGTGTCTTTAAATCAAGCCAATTTGTGACTTTAAATCTAGCAAATTTGCGAGTCTGAATCTAGAAAATTTATGACTTTAAATCTCGCAAATTTGTGACTTTAAATCTCACAAATTTGCGAGTTTGAACCTAGCTAATTTGTGACTTTCAAGCTAGCAAATTTTTGAGTTTGTATCTAGCAAATTTGTGACTTTAAATCTAGCAAATTTGTGACTTTAAATCAAGCAAATTTGTGACTTTAAATCTAGGAAATATGCAAGTCTGAATCTAGCAAATTTGTGACTTTAAATCTAGCAAATTTGTGACTATAAATTGAGCAAATTTGCAAGTCTGAAACTCGCAAATTTGCGCCTTTTTTTTCTCAGAATAATACCTCATCTCTAAAAAAAATATATTTCAACCTTGCCCTAATGCTCTGCCGTATCATGGTGATTAGATGCTTCCCAGGTAGTGTTATAGTTTTTAATCTAAATATTTATTTTTAACCCTTTCGGAGACATTGATTACCACAGTGGACATTTGAGGACTTACACACTGTAAGAATCACAACAAGAGCGCAGAAAAATCCTACCGGACCCTCCACACCCTGCCCACCACCTTTTCCAGCTACCGATACAGACAAGGAACCAATTACATTGAGGAATTTGATTGGATTACATTACATTACATTAGCCTTTATTAGTGTCCTCCATGTATTTTTGATGATGATACTAGTTCAGTATATTCTACCAGAGACAAATTCCTTGTGCGTTCTACATACTTGGCCAATGAACATGATTCTGATGCTTCTCACATTGTAAATGTTAGTGCTCGAAAGGTTTAATTGCTCGCTGAAAACCAAACATTTTCCGAAATGACTTTGCACAACAGATTCAACATCTCCACTCGGCCCCGAGGCTGAAAAGCATCCATGTTTGACGCGCCTGCGAGTGCGTTCCGGGCTGTTTGCGGCATTGTTCTCAGCGGGGAGTGATAGCGGGTCACCCCCTGGTAATTCGCCGCTTTGAATAACGTTGCCGCATGCTCGCTCCATTGTTGTCGTGTTATTCTGTCGATGACAAAAGAGAACACAGGGATGCTAAAAACAGGCTGCGCTCGCCTTTGTGCACCTTTGACCGAGTTGCGCTTTAACAAGTTGAATAGTTGACGAGCAGGAGTGACGCATGCGGTATTGACACCGTCGCTGTTCAAAAAGTATGCATGTGGATGGCCAGCGCTTTCGGAGTTGGGGGGAGCACCACACTTGCGAGAGCAAAAATTCCGAGACGGTTTGAGTAACGGCTCTAAAGGCTTCGATCTTTTCAGCTTGGCCTTTGTGCCGCTGCTTTCCAGATGAGGAACAAAAGCCGGGCGGCCCTTGCGCCACCACGGCTTCACTTTGAGAAACACTCCACATTCTTAATTTGATAATAGAAGACCACCCTCACACTGGACCAAACCCTGAGAAAGAAATGGAGGTGTGTGAAATTGGCAGCTACTTAATTACAATGACTTAGACCATTTCTACCCTTATAGCATGTAGCTAGCTGGCTAGCTATGCCGACAACACAAAACAGAACAACTTGGTTTTGTGTTTTCCACTTCTAAGCATTATGTGCTATATTTTTTATGATTCAGGTAACCTTGAGTTTAAGTATCAAGAATTATGTGCCTAAATATCTGTTTCCATTCCCGAAACAGATGGGCCCCTTATCCTTCCTTTGGCCACAAGCTAGTTCGCCAAAAAATGATCTAGCTAGCTAGCTTACCAACTATGTAGCTTGCTAGCTTCACATCTATCTATCTAGCTTAACAACTATCTAGCTAGCTAACTTGACAGCTATCTACCTATATAGCGAGCTAGCTTACCAACTATCTAGCTAGCTAGCTAGCTCGCCAGCAATCGAGCTAACTAACTTGACAGCTATCTGTCTATCTAGCTAACTAGCTTACCAACTATGTAGCTATCTAGCTTGTCATCTATCTATCTAGCTAGCTAGCTCGCCATATATCTATCTATCTAGCTCGCCAGCAATATAGCTAGCTAACTTGACAGCTATATAGCTAGCTAGCTTACCAACTAGTAGCTAGTAAGCTCAACAGCTGTCTAGCAGCAATGCAACTCGCCATCTATCCATCTAGCTTGACAGCTATCTAGCTAGCTAACCTGACAGCTGTCTATCTAGATGGCTTGACAGCTATCTAGCTTGACCGCTATCTAGCTAGCTAACTTGACGGCTATCAGAATCTACCTAGCTATCTTGACAGCTATATAGCTAGCTAGCTTACCAACTATGTAGCTAGTAAGCTCAACAGCTGTCTAGCAATGCAACTCGCCATCTATCCATCTAGCTTGACAGCTATCTAGCTAGCTAACTTGACAGCTATCTATCTAGATGGCTTGACAGCTATCTAGCTAGCTAACTTGACAGCTATCAGAATCAGAATCTACCTAGCTATCTTGACAGCTATATAGCTAGCTTACCAGATATGTAGCCAGCTAGCTCGTCATCTATCTATCTCGCTAGCTAGCTCGCCATCTATCCAGCTAGCTCACCAGCTATCTATTTCACTATCTCCCCAGTTAGCCTTTTGAGCAACGTAAAATGTATAACTATATAAATTATCATCAATTGCTCGAGACGAAGTTGTCTAGTTTACTCTGACAACCAACCAGAGAACGCAAATAATGCAGACATCTTGTGATGAACACAAACGTGTTTATTTTTTGCTGCCGGTACTGACCCGATTCTCACCATATGTGACTCTGTGTGTGTGTGTGTGTGTGTGTGTGTGTGTGTGCGCGTGTGTGCGTGTGTGTGTGTGTGTGTGTGTGTGCGTGTGTGTGTGTGTGTGTGTGCGTGTGCGTGTGTATCCTCAGGCTCCTCTTATTACGACAATGTGAGACCACTGGCATACCCCGACTCCGATGCCGTCCTGATCTGCTTTGACATCAGCCGCCCCGAGACACTGGACAGCGTCATTAAAAAGGTCAGTGGCTTGTTTCGGATCAAATCGCCACACATGTGGCTTGGTCGCGTAGTAACCAATTATTAAAAATATTCACTTGACCTTCAATCCTCTGCAGAACTGAAGGTCAGGGGTGTTTGCATATGATATGCAAATGAGCCTTTACACTCCATATTAAAGATGACAGCCACAAGTTGTTGAACGTAGTGCATCTATTTACATCCCGCGTATGTTTAGTAAGCTACTGGTTGGCTTTGGAGTGTCCAGCCACCCCCCTCCAGACTTTTGTAGATATAACCCAGGACACCCTGAAATATGTTGACAGGCCCCAGTGGAGCCTGTCAACAAGCGCAAGTGTTTCCGCATGAAAGGCGAAGGGGGTTGCCATGACCTCTGACCCCGGAGCCGTCGCCCTGTTAATCTCATCGTTCCAAACCTGTTACAACAAACGCTGTCCCAAATTAGACTTTTGACTTGCGTTGACGAGGAAGGCTGACGCGGAGCAACAATCAAAGCCTTTGACCTTAGGGGTGAGGCTGGAGAGGTCAAATGTTTATTTGATGTGTTTTTTTTTAACCCTACACTCGCCTGAATTTAATGTTAGAATATAATAGTGTGTGTAGTTTTATTTAGTTGAAAATTATGTTTTATGGGGACCCGGGAACGGATTATTCTGATTTTAATGGTTTCCTATGGGAAATTAATGTTTGTAATACACACTTTTCGCCTTACACGCACTTTATGGGAACCAATTAAGTTCGTAAGCCAAGGTATCACTGTAAGTTGATTTTTTTTGGTCCTTTTTGCTACCATGGCATTTGGGTGCTGAATGCAACTTGATTGCCCCCCGAGGGCAAGTCCACTCACTTGATTGTTGGACAGAATTTGGGGAATGAAAAAAAAAGTAAAATAATCCGCAGTGTTGTTCATTATGTCCGCAGTGGCAGGGGGAGACGCAGGAATTTTGTCCCAATGCCAAAGTGGTGCTGGTGGGCTGCAAACTGGACATGAGGACAGACGTCAACACCTTGAGGGAACTCTCCAAACAGCGCCTCATCCCCGTCACCCATGAGCAGGTAACAAGGACGGACACAATATTCCCCTAAAAGTCACTCATGAGACTCACAACTGGGTAACGACCCAGAATGCCTCACTGCAAAAACGGCGAGTCATGTGAGGATAGTAGAAAAAGTCAATGGGCTATTCGATGACAAGGTTTCTTCAACCGTCAGACCTCTGCTACGATAGGTCCCTGATCTCAGGTTGCGGGGAGCAGAGAACTATTCCCTGAGGCTACACTGATTACTTCTATTGTCCTGACTGATTTCTTCTATTGTCCTGACTGATTACTTTTATTGTCCTGCCTGATTATGGGGTCTATGGCTGGCCTGATTGCCCCATTTGCCCTGGTATCACCTCATCAGCATAACTAAGCCTATGTGGTTTGTTTATGAAGAAGTTTGTTGTATGAATGATCCAAAGTAAACCTCACCCCACCATGGCGATTTAGTGAAGGGTTTTGCTGTTTTATGAAAATAACTTGTTTTACTCCCCTTTCAAACCATCTATTTTCTTTCGTTAAGATTTTAACGTCATTGTCGTCAAATGAGTGGTTGCTAGCTTTTAGGTGCATATGTACTGCAGATTGAGGCCCACTAGTATTATCCCTGTGATGTTGATAAAGTATTCTTTTGAGAATTTGTTGAGTCTCCCCAATGTATTGCTCTTTACAATTTTCATTTTTACAATGTATTGAATATACTACATTACTTTGTTTTTCATTTGGCAGCCTATCTTTTGGATGCACTAATTTTTGCCTTAAAATGTTTATCGGTTTGGGCGCTTCTTTATTCGTAGGTGAGAATGTTGACGTTTCGCTTGGCTCGGCACTTTGGTTGTTGTTTTCGCTGACCGGGCAACCGTGGACACCCGCGCGGATTTGCATGTTCCGACAGTTAGAAAACAGACGTTGACAAACGAGCGAGCCCGGACTCTCCGACCTCCGCGTCGGTTTGAGGAAGGCCCGATAAACCGCTCGGCCGAGGCGCGAATGACAATCAGCTCGTTCTGTCGGGTTGGGTGCCCGCACAAAAAGCCGGCACGCCAATCGAATCAAAAGCTGACAGCCGTGTTGTCTGAGTCGACGCGGCCTTTCGACAATAAACAGTCACCGTGCCGAACAGGAAGGAGGGGAATCATCGTCATCGCTTGGTTTATTCCTCTTTTGAACAATCAAAAGGAGCAGATTGGGATTTTAAAAAATGAAATACAAATATGTATTACCCAACTTTTTTTTCCTCTAAAAATTTTGGTTGATAACATTCAAACTTTTTTTGGTATCCATTTTTACTTCTTGACAAGAGTAACACGAATGATGGGAGGAACTGGGTTCCAGAGTTTGGGGGCAGAGCAGCTGAAAGCTCTGTACCCTATCGTGCTGAGACGGGCAGGGGGGGGGGGGCACTTACACTGTGTATATATATATATATATATATATATATTTCAAATGAGAGTAACCAATTTTCTATGTCGAATGTGTATATATATATATATATATAATCCTCTGCAGAACTGAAGGTCAGGGGTGTTTGCATATGATATGCAAATGAGCCTTTACACTCCATATTAAAGATGACAGCCACAAGTTGTTGAACGTAGTGCATCTATTTACATCCCGCGTATGTTTAGTAAGCTACTGGTTGGCTTTGGAGTGTCCAGCCACCCCCCTACAGACTTTTGTAGATATAACCCAGGACACCCTGAAATATGTTGACAGGCCCCAGTGGAGCCTGTCAACAAGCGCAAGTGTTTCCGCATGAAAGGCGAAGGGGGTTGCCATGACCTCTGACCCCGGAGCCGTCGCCCTGTTAATCTCATCGTTCCAAACCTGTTACAACAAACGCTGTCCCAAATTAGACTTTTGACTTGCGTTGACGAGGAAGGCTGACGCGGAGCAACAATCAAAGCCTTTGACCTTAGGGGTGAGGCTGGAGAGGTCAAATGTTTATTTGATGTGGTTTTTTTTAACCCTACACTCGCCTGAATTTAATGTTAGAATATAATAGTGTGTGTAGTTTTATTTAGTTGAAAATTATGTTTTATGGGGACCCGGGACCGGATTATTCTGATTTTAATGGTTTCCTATGGGAAATTAATGTTTGGAATACAGACTTTTCGCCTTACACACACTTTATGGGAACCAATTAAGTTCGTAAGCCAAGGTATCACTGTAAGTTGATTTTTTTTTTTGTCCTTTTTGCTACCATGGCATTTGGGTGCTGAATGCAACTTGATTGCCCCCCGAGGGCAAGTCCACTCACTTGATTGTTGGACAGAATTTGGGGAATGAAAAAAAAAAAAGGAAAATAATCCGCAGTGTTGTTCATTATGTCCGCAGTGGCAGGGGGAGACGCAGGAATTTTGTCCCAATGCCAAAGTGGTGCTGGTGGGCTGCAAACTGGACATGAGGACAGACGTCAACACCTTGAGGGAACTCTCCAAACAGCGCCTCATCCCCGTCACCCATGAGCAGGTAACAAGGATGGACACAATATTCCCCTAAAAGTCACTCATGAGACTCACAACTGGCTAACGACCCAGAATGCCTCACTGCAAAAACGGCGAGTCATGTGAGGATAGTAGAAAAAGTCAATGGGCTATTCGATGACAAGGTTTCTTCAACCGTCAGACCTCTGCTACGATAGGTCCCTGCTCTCAGGTTGCGGGGAGCAGAGGACTATTCCCTGAGGCTACACTGATTACTTCTATTGTCCTGACTGATTACTTTTATTGTCCTGCCTGATTATGGGGTCTATGACTGGCCTGATTGCCCCATTTGCCCTGGTATCACCTCATCAGCATAACTAAGACTTATGTGGTCTAAAAAGTTTGTTGTATGAATGATCCAAATTAAACCTCGCCCCACCATGGCGATTTAGTGAAGGGTTTTGCTGTTTTATGAAAATAACTTGTTTTACTCCCCTTTCAAACCATCTATTTTCTTTCGTTAAGATTTTAACGTCATTGTCGTCAAATGAGTGGTTGCTAGCTTTTAGGTGCATATGTACTGCAGATTGAGGCCCACTAGTATTATCCCTGTGATGTTGATAAAGTATTCTTTTGAGAATTTGTTGAGTCTCCCCAATGTATTGCTCTTTACAATTTTCATTTTTACAATGTATTGAATATACTACATTACTTTGTTTTTCATTTGGCAGCCTATCTTTTGGATGCACTAATTTTTGCCTTAAAATGTTTATCGGTTTGGGCGCTTCTTTATTCGTAGGTGAGAATGTTGACGTTTCGCTTGGCTCGGCACTTTGGTTGTTGTTTTCGCTGACCGGGCAACCGTGGACACCCGCGCGGATTTGCATGTTCCGACAGTTAGAAAACAGACGTTGACAAACGAGCGAGCCCGGACTCTCCGACCTCCGCGTCGGTTTGAGGAAGGCCCGATAAACCGCTCGGCCGAGGCGCGAATGACAATCAGCTCGTTCTGTCGGGTTGGGTGCCCGCACAAAAAGCCGGCACGCCAATCGAATCAAAAGCTGACAGCCGTGTTGTCTGAGTCGACGCGGCCTTTCGACAATAAACAGTCACCGTGCCGAACAGGAAGGAGGGGAATCATCGTCATCGCTTGGTTTATTCCTCTTTTGAACAATCAAAAGGAGCAGATTGGGATTTTAAAAAATGAAATACAAATATGTATTACCCAACTTTTTTTTCCTCTAAAAATTTTGGTTGATAACATTCAAACTTTTTTTGGTATCCATTTTTACTTCTTGACAAGAGTAACACGAATGATGGGAGGAACTGGGTTCCAGAGTTTGGGGGCAGAGCAGCTGAAAGCTCTGTACCCTATCGTGCTGAGACGGGCAGGGGGGGGGGGGGGGGCACTTACATATGTATATATATATATATATATATATATATATTTCAAATGAGAGTAACCAATTTTCTATGTCGAATGTGTATATATATATATATATATATATATATATATATATATATATATATGTATGTGTGTGTGTGTGTGTGTGTATATATGTGTGTGTGTATGTATATATGTATGTATGTATATATATATGTATGTATATATGTATATATATGTATGTATTTTTTTCTGTAATTGCAACTGAACATTTTTCAGAATATTTAGAATGCAATTTTTTTTTAATGATTTTCCTAGTTATTTTGTTCATTAAAAATTTCAAACGAGAGTAACCATAGTTTTGATTCTTTTTTTAATAGAACTGCTGTTTTTCCTCAAAAACAGACATTTTCTTTCAACATCACGGGAATGTTTTCTGTTTACATTGGATTAATTATTTCTGCCTTCCTTCAAAATAAAAGAAAAAATCTGATCTGACTTTTTGCCACAGAGTTACACTTTGGTCTCATAATATAATAAATATAATATAATATAATATAATATAATATAATATAATATAATATAATATAATATAATATAATAACACTAAGTCAAGACGTTGTGATTACATTTTCCAAAAAAACATTGATGTTGGTGTTTAAAAAAAATTGAAAAAATGTAAAATCAGCTTTAAAAAGTTTTACTTTTTGACATTATTGGCATGGCTTTTGTTCCCCAAAAACAAAAACACTTCCACCTTGCCTTTTTTGTTCCCAACGCAGGGCAGCACCATTGCCCGACAGATGGGCGCCGCGGCCTACGCCGAGTGCACGTCCAAAATGTCGGAGAACAGCGTGCGGGACGTATTCCACGTCACCACCCTTGCGTCGGTGCGCCGGCCCCACAAAGCGCCCCTCAAGCGCTGCGCCTCCCGCCGGGTGCTCAAGCGCACATCCCAGCTGGCCCTCCCGCCGCTACCGGGCCGGAATGAGCCCGCGGACCAAACGCCCGTCTTGAGGAAGGACCGAGCCAAGAGCTGCGTGCTCATGTAGAAAAGAGACGTGTACAGAAATATATACCAGAGGAAGCCTCTTTATGTTTATTTATTTTTTTGTGTTGCACTGCAGGAGATGAAAAATGAAGTTGCGCTGTGGGGAATCAGCTTCTTTTTCGGTGTCATTTCATGTGTAAGAATAAGGCCTTAAAAGACAACCGACACCTCTGGACAAGTTGTGTTCATAATTTGTAAAATGGCTTCAAATGACTTCTACTGAGCGTATTTTACAAAGATCCCAACGCATATAGCTATATTTTACGCTTTAAGACTCACGCTGAATATTCAGGAAGTCATGTTTTCGAGTTGATGACGATGCCTGACGTGACGTCACTGAAGGAACGCCCCTGATCGAGAAAGCGACACACAATGCATTTTGGGTACTTTGTTGGGTCTGAAAACATCGTGTTGATCCGTGTTGATGGCGAAGTTAGAAGGAAAACACATAAATAACGCGATGGTGAATCATTGTGTGTTGCACCAAGACTACTATTTGATACTAGTTGACACAAATTCTGTGTGTCGCTTTGTGGGATGCTACATTCGAGTCCAGACGCCTCAAAATGAGACGGAAGGACTTCTTTAATCGATTGCAAACATTTATGCTTTCCTCTTCAGAACCATTTGAATCGTATTCATAACTGGATGAGTAACAAGAAAGAATCTTCTCCGAAACCGAAGCCATTGTTTTGATTCTAGAGCAAGGCAAGACGTCCTGGCGTGATGTCCCGAACTAGATGTCTTCTAAAACTCGACATCTCATCATCATAATCATAATCGTATGATTATCTCTGAGGTCATTTTGAAGTAGTTTTGGGACACTTCAACTCATTTTTATTGGTGTTTTGCATTTGACTAAAAATATCAGCCTGCGTGTTTTGGGTATTTTAGATGCTATCAAACGTTTTTCTGATGTCAGTTAGGAAACAAAAAAATGGTGTCGGTTGTCCTTTAAAGGACACGCCATGCACGAGGACGCTACCATCGTGTAAGTGTGATGAGTCAAAAGGACAAAAGATGGCAAAAAAAACAAGGATTGGAGCCATGCGGCGAGTGGGTGGTTAGTTTCTTAGCCGTGCGCACGCGTCGCGACCACAAGTGCTTTTGTTGAGAAAAAAAAAAAATCCAAATCCATTTGCTTATGTTTGCAACACCGCCGTTGTGATTTATGTTATTTTATGCCGACTCTTCAAGTTGGGAAAATAAAGTGCCAGCTTGACTGCAGATGGCCAATTTCATTGCTGGCTGCTGTTTATTTTATTAGCGTGCGCCGCACATGCCGATGATGTCATTCATGCTAACGCTTAAAAGGCACAGACTAATCGCTGGAAATTAAACGGGCCTTCCTATTCTGTTGTAAAAAGTGGGCATGTACTCCTGCAGTGGTTTTCGAAAATACTTCCTGTATCATGACCAACTTTAACTCATTCACAGTTTATTCCCGAATTTGTTTTTTTTTTTCATGCTTGGGTGCCGATAAAGCGCTGTCCATGGCCTCTGGCAATGTTTTTTTTTTTTATCGGCGTCGGGTTTGCTGGAGAGATAGAGCTGGGTGTCATCCGCAAAGCAATGAAAGTGTATACCAAATTTACGGAGAATATTGCCAAGGAGAAGAAGGTAGGTGATAAAGATTAGGGGTCCCAGGACAGAGCCTTGGGGCACACCAAAAGATACAAGAGATGACTGTGAAGTGAAGGAGTTCATTTGGATGAACTGAGAACGGCCAGAGAGATCAGAGTAGAACCAGCGTAGGGGCGTGTCGGTGATCCCTATGGAGGAAATTCTGTCAAGGAGGATGGGATGAGAAATGGTTTCAAAAGCTGCGGTGAGGTCAAGAAGGACGAGGATGGAGAGTAAACTGAAAGTCAGCTGCCAAAAGATCGTTTGTGACTTATAAGAGAGCTGAATCTGTACTGTGGTGGGGGGGCGGAAACCAGATTGGAATGCTTCGTAGAGATCGTTCTGGGAGAGGTGACAGTGTAGCTGGGCGTAAACAACTTTTTCAAGGATTTTGGAAAGCCTTGTTAGCCTTCTTCCATTGCTACCGATATTAGCGCTTTGTTCCAGCTTCCGCTGTTGGTCGAGCGTCATATAAAGCAATATACATGTCATAGATAGATAGATAGATAGATAGATAGATAGATAGATAGATAGAGATCGACATACAGTAAAGTCTCGTTATATCGATATTCTCGGGAGTCTGAAAAAATATCGATATAACCGGACTATCGATATATCCGATCCTGCGGCATGTAAATTTCTCCTTGCGTGTCACGTTTTGCGAGGTGGTGATGGCGGGTTCGGATCCCAAAAAGCAGGCAGGAGGGAGCAGGAGGTTGTTTGACAAATTGTATTAAAATAAAGTCAGCAGGAACAAAATGTAAAACATCAAAATGATCTGAATGGAAAAAATACAAAGTAGCAAAAGAAGACCAAAAGTAAAAGCCCGCCAAGGTTAAACAAACACGTACACGATGCATGCTGCAACCAAGCAGCAAACAAACAATGAATCGGCACCGGATGATCGTGCCAGGTGTCCTTTTAAGTGTTATTGATTATAACGACCAGCACCTGCGAGGCTGCAGGCAGGGCTGACGTCGCTACCCGCTGGTCGCCAATCTGATCGGGACGACCAGCACCTGTGCAGGTGCAGGCGGGGCCGACAGCGCCCCCCGTTGGTCGCCAACCAGATCATGACAGTACCCCCCCTTCAAGGGGCTGCTTCCAGAAGTCCCAACAGTCTCCCAAAAGGTCCACTCGCCAGGGAACGGTCGGTGGAGAGGGCAACCGCTGCCTCTCCAGCATACGACGGGCGGCGGCCTGATGGGAACGGGACTCGGCCTGGGGTGGACGAAGACGCGGCACGGATCGTCGTGGGCGTGAGTGCGATCCCTCTCGCACGTTCACGCGAAGGCGCATGGCTCTGCGTGGACGTCGAACTGCCAGGCGCAGAATGGCACCCCGTGCGGCCGTATGGGACCAGGTCTCGGTCGGACGCCGACGTGGGCGTGAACTGCCCGGCTCCGGGGGAACGAGACCAGTCCAGAGCCGCTCCGGGATCCAGCGGTGAGTGGGGTCTCGGACTGACGTTGACGCGGACGTTGCACGGCTCGTCGTGGATGAGACTCAATTCGTCATGCACGACGACAGCGTGGCTGGACGTGGGCGTGCAATGCCAGTCACCCAGGGTCACCCTGGACGGCCACCTGGAAGGAGGTCTCGGCCGGACGTTTACGTGGACGTTGCGGCTCGTCGAGTGACGCGATTCAAACGCGACGAGGCTTGCGCTAACGTGGACGTAGCATTGCCAGGCACAGGGTGGAAATGAGACGGGTCCGATGTACCTGCGGGATCCGATGGTTGGCCGATTCATTCTGTCACGTTTTGCGAGGTGGTGATGGCGGGTTCGGATCCCAAAAAGCAGGCAGGAGGGAGCAGGAGGTTGTTTGACAAATTGTATTAAAATAAAGTCAGCAGGAACAAAATGTAAAACATCAAAATGATCTGAATGGAAAAAATACAAAGTAGCAAAAGAAGACCAAAAGTAAAAGCCCGCCAAGGTTAAACAAACACGTACACGATGCATGCTGCAACCAAGCAGCAAACAAACAATGAATCGGCACCGGATGATCGTGCCAGGTGTCCTTTTAAGTGTCATCGATTATAACGACCAGCACCTGCGAGGCTGCCGGCAGGGCTGACGTCGCTACCCGCTGGTCGCCAATCTGATCGGGACGACCAGCACCTGTGCAGGTGCAGGCGGGGCCGACAGCGCCCCCCGTTGGTCGCCAACCAGATCATGACATTGCGTTCATAGAAATAGTATCGTAATAAGCAGTACTATCGATATAACCGATATCGATATAACGAGACTTTACTGTATATAGATAGATAGAGATAGATCGACATATATAGATAGATAGAGATAGATCGACATAGATATACTATATGCATTGCATTGTATTTTGTACATCCGCCTCCATTTCAAGCTCAGATAACCCCAGACCCATGTAATTTAGGAATTACCTTTTTTTCTGATGAAAGCAGAGAATCTAAGGTTTTTAACGTAGTAGTGAATGTTTACATAGCCCTAAATCTCAATATTCTATGGATCTTGGAATTCAAATGACAATGACAATGACAAAACCCTGGCACTGGAGTGGATAGAGATTTGCACATCTGGCAGTGAATGAGTTAAAATACGTGTAGGAAAGAACAGAGGCACGCAACTAAAACACACTCATGTATCCTGCATTGCCTTTAGCAGTGCGTTAAATCTAACGACCTTTCCCTCGTTGACACTTTTCAGCTTTGATTGTATTTGACTGCTTTGCCAGACTCTTGTATGGATCAATCAACCCACACACTTATGTTTAAAGTGCTTCTAATTTGAATATGACAGACCGTTGATATTGCTTTGAAGTCTTTTAGCTTTTGGTGGCATTAGGGTGGGTCGTAATTCTTGATATTTCTGCTGCTGACACTTAAATACACTTTCTGTCTGTGTTTCTTTAGTGGTGTGATCGACAACTGGAAGGGATTGAAACAGCTGTTTGCACGCTCGTCGACAAGCATGTTCGTTACGCATCAAGGTCAAATTAATGTAGAGAGACATGGTGAATGGCTTCACTTTTCGTGCTAGCCTTGTTAGCCTGCTAGCAGCTACATCTGTTGCATGATTTTAGCATGTTCGTTACGCATCAAGGTCAAATTAATGTAGAGAGACATGGTGAATGGCTTCACTTTTCGTGCTAGCCTTGTTAGCCTACTAGCAGCTACATCTGTTGCATGATTTTACCATGTTCGTTACGCATCAAGGTCAAATTAATGTAGAGAGACATGGTGAATGGCTTCACTTTTCGTGCTAGCCTTGTTAGCCTGCTACCAGCTACATCTGTTGCATGATTTTAGCATTTTTACCTGTCAACACCATAGCCTTTTTAATATTTCTACACATATTGGTTCATTTCAATAGTTCTATGAGTTGTAGCTTGTTTTAGCTTGCTAACTGAACTTTGACAAATTGATTATCATAGTCGTAATAGTCATTATTTTTGTTGACTAACTATTAGCGCAGACAAAAGGTCTGCCTGTTGCCCAATTTAAATGAATGAACTGTACAGCTAGCCTTGTTAGCCTACTAGCAGCTACCTACATTGCATGATATTAGCATTTTTACATGACGACACCATAGCCTTTTTAACATTTCTACACATATTGGTTCATTTCAATCGTTCTATGAGTTGTAGCTTGTTTTAGCTTGCTAACTGAACTTTGACAAATTGATTATGTCATCATAGTAGTAATAGTGATTATTTCTGTTGACTAACATTAGCGCAGACAAAAAGTCTGCCTGTTGCCCAATTTAAATGAATGAACTGTACAGCTAGCCTTGTTAGCTTGCTAGCATTTTTATTAGCATTTCAACACAATTGCCGTATTTTACATTTCAATACCGATGGGTTCATTTCAAAATGTCTATGAGTGGTAGCTTTTTTTTTAGCTTGCTAGGCGTCCAGATATTCAGTAGCTTGCTGTTATCACGCAATGTCTTTTGTTTTTAGCTGAACACAGAATATGATTTTTTTTTTTACAGTTGATCCAAATGTATTGACTTGTTGACCAATGTGCGGATAGCCTTATTACTTTGATTTTATTTTATTTGTGGTTGAACATTGACTACCTTTTTAAAAGAATAACAGCTAACTACTTGACATAACATTAGCTGTTGTAGCCCATAACAACAGTGCATAATTGCCGTAATCGGTGCTTGCTAAGCCAATCATGTTGCTTTGCCACTCATCTTGATGGCGAGCGGCGCTCGCTCCATTATTGCGTACGGTGCCACTTCATGATTACGGCCTTGATCTCCAGCGGAGAGGTCCGTCTCTGCGGAGGAGGAGATCATAAAAACGTAATCAAAATGTGCTCCGCTCTCTCTTGTGCTTTGTCAGCTTGACTAATGGGATGCAGGATTTCCCACTTGGTCTTCCTTACACTCCAAGCTAACGACACAAGCCCATTCGTTGTCTGCTCGCCGCACAGAAAAATCCAAGGAATGTATGCGCGGCGTGTGAATGAACGGTCACATGACAAGTTGTGATTTCTCACCCTGCACCTTCACATCTCAAGTCCCGAATTAGTCACTGACGTCGTGGCAACCTTTGCTTCAGAATGCTAACGAGGTTTGTATTTCTTCCCCATGTTTGCTTTTCCTCCTCTTTCCTAAAATCATACATGCTAGCTTCACGGTTTATCTTTTAATGAATGTGTGTGATTAGTTGTGTAATTTATTGGTCGACAACCAGTCCAGTTTGATTACTATTGTGCTTGTGGAATATGATTTAAAGCAGTAAACCATTTTATACATCTCCAGGGACGGCCATTTTGACATTTGGTGGCGACTGAAAATGACATCATCGTTCCTCTGCGCTCAGGTAAGAACCAATCATGGCTCAGCTCGCAAAAAAATGATTCACAAACATCAGAATCAGAATCAGAAAGCCTTTAATAGTCCCAAAATGGGGAAATTTACAAAAAGATTTTACTTGATTGTACGAACTTGTCTTACAAACTTTTCGGTTTACGAACGTTACATTTATGAAAATTTTACCTTGGCATATGAACTTTACCTTGGCATATGAACTTTTTTCGTACACGAAGCTGCCTCAATGAGTGATGTGTCATTCGCGAACGAGCCTGTTCTTCTAACAACAATGGCAGCCGACTGTTTTTGTCCTCTATTCCCCACCCCCAGTCTTCGGTTAAAGCCACGTGATTGGTCAACTACACAGCAGTGGGGGGGGGAGTGGTTTAAACATTAAAGAGACAGGCAGATGACAGTGAGAGAGTTTCAACTTTTATAGTTCAAAGGCAGAGTGTAGACTGCAAGGTTAAAATATCCTATCAATCTGGCTCCACAAACAACCCGCACAAGCCATCTGTACACTTAATGCAAAAAGCTATCAACCCAGCTAAACAGAACACAATTGATGAGGAACTAGATAAAATTATAACCAAGAAAGCACCTACAAGGGATGATTCCTCAAGATGGTGAAAGAAGAAGGGTACGTTCCTCATCAAGTGTTTAATACTGATGAAAGCGGCCACTCCATTCCATCAAGCCATCAACGACCATCACAAAGGTAAATAAAAGGACTTTTTTTATACAGTACAGTTTATTTCTTTATTTATAATACCATAGCACATTTATTATACATAAAATAAGTGTATTTTGTGTAGTTTTAAGGCTTAGAAAATTAGAAAGTAGAAAATTATGTTTTATGGGGACCTGGGAACGAATTATTCTCATTTTAATGGTTTCCAATGAGAAAATCATTTTTGAGATACACACTTTTCGCCTTACACACTCTGTCTGGGAACCAATTAAGTTCGTAAGCCAAGGTATCACTGTACTTGTGTTAATGCGCTGCCAAATTAACATCAATGTTCCCTTCCACTAATCAAACGAGTTACTGCTTGTACTGCTTTCCACTCCTTGTCATGAATAATCATTAACTGTTCATTTTTAAAGCTTTTTTTGTTTTTTTACTCTATCATCTGTTGGACACTTTTATATTATAATTTTTACTATTATTTATACATACAAATATACATAGATGTTTTATTTATGTTTTTACATTTGGACGTTGAGGAGGTCCCTGCTATTTTTGAAGAAAACAGAGATAAAGTCAACTTTTTTTTTGGGAGGTGGGGGTGAATCTTTTGAGTCAACAACTAAAAGATAGACTAGCAGAATAATATGCGCATATATGCGATAGAAATAAAGCAATTCATATTCTGGAAACATACCGGGTGCAGCTGGTGTCTTCTCTGCATCCGGAGTCGTTGTGTCATCCAAATAAATCCAAGCTGGCCTCTAGGCAAGCCCACGGCGATGATGCGGCTCTGGCACCCCAAGAGAGAATGGGCTCGGTTCAGCGATGGCTCATCACAGAACTGTACGGTGCGACTAACACAATACATGTGAAGTCGTGTGGGCTTCAAAATGCAATCCATGTGGAAAAAAAGGGACAAAATCTGATAGCAGACGACCCGAAGGAAGCACGAGATTGACAGAGTGATAAATCGAAACATCTCAATTCGTCTCAGCTCATCAGTACGCCACTAACACGAATTGTTTGGCACAGAAGAAAAAGATTATATGCTAATGAGTAAAACACACAGTGCCACACAGTCTGAATCAATTGGTGTTTTATATTCAAGCTGTAAAAAAATGAAGCATTTTACCAAAATGGGGCTTTTTGCATCCTCTGAGGCTACACATAATCACAGTGGGTTTTTTTTTTCTCTGATGACTGCAGACAGAGAAGGAAGTAATGGGCTGGCGTAATCATCGCAGAGAAGGGCTTTAGTCTGTCCACTGTGTCATTTCATTGTCTTCGCCAGCGGCCCTCTGGAGCTTGGATGCGATGTGTAACTTATCGCTAGAAATCTGCTAATAAAGTTTTAGCCGTAAGGCTATCACAACATGAAGGTGGAGGGAGTGGGGGGAATCATAGCATGTCCCATACATTATTGTATCCTCACCAAGGTTATTGTAGTTAATGAAAGGTAACAAAATAACTACAAACAAGATAACTATCTATCTATCTATCTATCTATCTATCTATCTATCTATCTATCTATCTATCTATCTATCTATCTATCTATCTATCTATCTATCTATCTATCTATCTATCTATCTATCTATCTATCTATCTATCTATCTATCTATCTATCTATCTATCTATCTATCTATCTATCTATCTATCTATCTAACTACCCAAAAAACAACAAACCAACTGTTAGGGGAATTCTCTTAACCCATCACCAACTAACTAACTAACTAACTAACTAACTAACTAGCAAGCTGGCTAACAAACTAAATATCTAGACAACTAACAGGCTAGCTAGCTAACTCGCAAGCTGGCTAACTCACCAAATATCTAGCTAACTAACAGGCTAGCTAGCTAACGTGCTAACTAAATATCTAGCTAACCAATTAGCTAAATATCTAGCTAACTAACAGGCTAGCTAGCTAACTCGCTAGCTAAATATCTAGCTAACCAACTCACTAACTAACTAACCAGCTAAGTGACTTACTAACCAAATAAACAAATAAATATATATTTGTAAAATACAATACACTGTATAAATTCGCTGCTTTAAAAAACAACATTAACATAAACTACATTTTACGTCTTCTTCTTCTTTACCTTTCGGCTTTTCCCTTCAAGGAGTCGCCACAGCGAATCAGTAACCTCCATCTTCAGAGGTATGCTAAACTACATTTTACATAAATAATGTTAAATAACATAACATGGTCGACCCTTATGCAGATGAATGGATTAGAAAATGGATGAATGGGTGGATGGAATTGTAGATGGATGGATGACCGTAAGGTAAAAAGAATGTTATTTAGGAATTATTGTTTTATTACGTTTATTACACAATATTTAACGAGCCTTTTGTTATATTACACTTGACAAATGGGGAAAAAATTATGGTTCATACCAAAAATAATAAAAATGAAACTCAAACTCGGGATGTAATAAAAAACTGTATTAAAAATAAAAAAGTCAAAAATGAACTAAAGCTCTCCTATAATGAAAACCTATTAGAACCCGAACACGAAAATGAGCCTTTAATGTATAAAATGGACATCATGGGGGTAACAAATGGGAAAATGAGAAGGATAATATTGAAACGTCGCCCCCCAAAAAAATCCACTTTTACAAAGACATTCAGACTCAGTCCAAGACGTATTTACGATTCATCTAATCAGAAATGCCAGGATGTCATTGGTTATACCATTTCCTGCCACTAGGTGGCGTGATCCATTGGAACGAATTGGCCTTGTTTTGGTTGCCATTCATTGTGGAACCGCTGCCAAGCCCAAGAAAAGCCAAATCGCCGGCCCGCGAGTCTCGCCGCCTGGCTCTGGTCGCCGTGGCGACCAGAGCCAGAAGACTTCAAAACCTCACAGCATCCTTCTGTCCGTCTGTCCGTCCTTATGTCTGTCTGTGGTGTCATGACTCTGTGCCAGGTGCGCTCAAAGGGGATCATGCGAGGTCCTCTGTTCCCTCCCTGAGGCCAATCGGGGGCCAAGACAAATAAATTAGCTTTTTTTTTTGTAAAGCGATTAATTTATAATAATAATAATAATAATACATTTCATTTAAAAGTGCCTTTCAAAACTCTCAAGGTCACTTTACAGTCACAGGATCAGTTTTTCTGTGGGTGAGCCGCGGCAGCCACATGCGCCAGCGTTCACTCAATAACTCAAATAGATAGAAAGTTAGCTGGCTAGCTAATCGATAACTAATAGCTAGCTAGCTAGATATATAGATAGCAAGTAGCATATAGAAAGTAAATATATAGCTAGCTTGGTAGCCAGATAGCTAGCTAATTATAGCTCATTCCATGACCATGTTAATATCTCCAATCCTATTTCCACATTTAAAAAAGGAAATGGTATTTTTCTCAGCTGCTCGTCGTTCTTCACAGAGGATAAATAATACATGAGTCTTGCTACATTAAACATTGTGTGTTGTGTCACTTTTTGTGTTCAAATATCCATTCTTGGCAGGGTTTTTACCACATTTCGTTTTTTTTTTGTTTTTTTTTTTACCAACGGGGTGCACTGTAAGGCCCCGCCTATAGCTGCACAGGTGTTGGTCGTTTTAATCGTTGGCAGTTAAAAGGACTCCTGGCATGACCATTCCGTGTCGGGTCATTGTTTTTTTTTTTTCACCCTGTCAGGTTTGTTTTGTCTTGTCGTGTTTTATCCATGGTTTTGTTTGCTACTTTGGACCTTTTTGTTTGGATGACTTTGCTGTTTGTTCCTGCCGACTTTATTTAACGCAATTTGTCAAATAGAGCCTGCTAGCCCCTCCTGCATGCTTTTTTGGCATCCACCACCTTGACAGTTTTAGCTCAAGCAACGCAGCTCCCGTTTGTTAGCCTGTCGAGTTTTACTTTGTGTGTTAAAATTAACGAGCAAACATTAAGACCAATTTATGTTGTTGTTGTTTTTTTAATGCACACGCAATATCCTCTTTGTTTTCAGGTTTAAATTGACAATGAAAGGCACCTCCAAGTGGCCATTAAAAGCGGGTTCACTACCTGCCAACATGCTGCTTATTCGGAGGTGAGTAAAGTTCACTGTCACCACACAGGGTCTGTCTTGTGATTTTTCAATATCTAATATTATGCCCATCTGCTTCTCGAGGATCCACAACAAGGCACTTATTCACATCACACACACACACACACACACACACACACACACACACACACACACACACACACACACACACACACACACACACACACACACACACACACACACACACACACACACACACACACACACACACACACTGGCTTAATCTCCACATGCCAGGTGGGATCAAACACATGGCCGCTGTCTCGCTAAGCGCTAGCTAGCAAGTGGCAAACATTGCCCGGTGAGCTGCTATGGCGCTGAATAGATGCGATCAAACACGGGGGGGGGGGGGGGGGGGGGTGGAAGTAGCTGGCAAGCAGGCACACCAATGGCATCAAAGAAAGCTTTTTATTAGAACGCAACGGCCCAGGAACATTTCTCATCCCTTTTAAGTGTTTATCTTGAATGTCATTTTAAAAGACAACTGACAGCATTTTTTTAACTGACATCAGAAAAACGTTTTCTAGCATTAAAAATGCCCAAAACAATCAGGCTGATATTTTTAGTCATATGTTAAACACCAATAAAAATGGGTTAAAGTGTCCCAAAACTACTTCAAAATAACCTCGGAGATGGCAAGTTTCAGAAGGTCCCGCCCCCAGTTTGTGACATCACGCCAGGACGTCTTGCCTTGCTCTAGAATCAAAACAATGGCTTCAGATTCGGAGAAGATGCTTTCTTGCTACTCATCCAGTTATGAATATCATTCAAATAGTTCTGAAGAGGAAAACATAAATGTTTGCAATCGATTAAAGAAGTTCTTCCGTCTCATTTTGAGGCGTCTGGACTCCAATGTAGCGTCCCAGAAAATGCACAAGATGGCGCCCAAGCTCCATTGGAAACCGGCTTAATTGTCTGCTAGAAAATTTTGTCAACTAGTATCAAATAGTAGTCTTGGTGCAACACACAACGATTCACCATCGCGTTATTTATGTTTTCCTTCTAATTTCGCCATCAACACCGATCATCACGAAGTTTTCAGAGCAAACAAAGTACCCAAAATGCATTGTGTGTCGCTTTCTCGGTCAGGGGCGTTCCTTTAGTGACGTCACGTCAGGCATCGTCATCAACTCGAAAACAAGACTTCCTGAATATTCATCGCGTGTCTTAAAACGTACAATATAGCTATATGCGGTGGAATCTTTGTAAAATACGTTCAGAAAAAGTCATTTGAAGCCATTTTACAAATTATGGACACAACTTGTCCGGAGGTGTCGTTTGTCCTTTAAGTAAGAACTAAAGAAAATGGAACAACGACGCTACCAGGAGTGATTAGGGCAGTAACCCCCGAACTGGATTATTGGCTCTAGCAGATGCCAGGAACAACATTCAACATCGAGATTGAAGACAGGCAGACATTAGCAAAGAGTGTTGTTTGTTTTCAAGGCTAATCCATTAGCAGCTCTTTTTTTTTGTCTTGGCTCAAGTCCACAAATGCTCATGAATGCACAGCTAGCTTGAGTATGCGGCTAATGATGTGTTTGACGAGGACTTAGAGGGTGTTTTTCACCTGTTGTGATAAAAGCACCTCATCTCCGTGCCCATGGTTTATTTTGGTCAGCCATTTTGTCACTTTGTGGATGGAAGTAAGCTTGCGAGTCAAACCTGGGCCAAAACGAGTTTTGTTGACTGGGAGCAGACGCCTTGTTTGCACTTTTGTCTTTTGCAGGCAGACAGAGATACACGCACGCACGCGCAAGCTCAATTGCTGGAACGTCTGACATTGCCAATTTCCACCGGCTGGTTCTATTCAGCGTTACACTCTCCCCAGAGAGATCTCAGAAAGGAAGAAAAAGAAATAGGTGAAGTTTTGTATAGTGAGAAATATAGAAGAAAAAACATATTCCCTTTTTTAAAATACATTTATGAAGATACGATACAGTGTCTTTAACTCATTCACTGCCAGACAATATGCAAACAAATGTGTCTGCTCCGGTGCCAGGGTTTTTGTCATTGTCACTTAAATTTCAGGACCAACAGAATATTGAGTTTTAGGACTATAAAAAGATTCAATGCAGCGTAAGAAATCTTAGACTCTCTTCTTTCATCAGAAAAAAATGAGTTAATTCCTAAATGATATGGGTCTAGAGTTATATGAGCTTGAAATGAGGGCGGCTGTCCAAAATACAATGGAATACATACGTATTGGTTAATTAAATAATGTACATATTTGGGAATGATCTATATATTGTGGGATGAATTATGTTTTTAAATGTGCTTGTGTTATTTTAGATATTAGTATAAAGACCTTAAAATGTTGTTAAAGCGCTGTATATTGGCTAACTATTGGATAGCTAGCTAGCTTTCTATCTATTTGAGTTACTTCCGGGTTTAGTGAGTATTAGCTAATTCTTAGCTAGCTAGCTTTCTATCTATTTGAGTCACTTCCGGGTTGAGTGATTATTAGCTAACTCTTGGCTAGCTAGCTAGCTTTCTATCTATTTAAGTTACTTCCGGGTTGAGTGATTATTGGTTAATTTTTAGCTAGCTAGCTTTCTATCTATTTAAGTTACTTCCGGGTTGAGTGATTATTGGTTAATTTTTAGCTAGCTAGCTTTCTAACTATTTGAGTTACTTCCGGGTTGAGTGATTATTAGCTCACTCTTCATATTGATGACAACCTGACTCTCATTGGCTCTTCACTAAATCGGGTATTTGTTCAAATTGAGCCTGCACTGTCCGTGTTCTAAGACAGAAAATACAAGCGCATGTCCCTTTGCAGAAAAGCGCAGATGTAGGACTACACCGGCTCAAATTGCTGCATGTGATTTGATTCCTTTCTGATGCAAGCGCTTGTCCATTTCTATGTAAATGTTCTGTGCTCTGAGCAGCCGTGGATGCTTTCATCCTGCTGAATATAAATCATGACCTGGCTGACAAAAGAGAAGCAATTACAGAAAGACTGGTTTTTAAAAATCATTTTACAAATTAAGTGGATATATATATATATATATATATATATATATGTCTTTATGTGTATGTATATATGTATGTGTATGTATATGTGTATATATATGTCTTTATGTGTATATATATATATATATATATATATATATATATATATATATATATATATATATATATATACATATATGTATATGTCTTTATGTGTATGTATATATGTATGTGTATGTATATGTGTATATATATATGTGTATGTATATGTGTATATGTGTCTGTGTGTATATGTGTAAAAATGTATAGATGTATCTGTGTATATATTATATGTATATATATATATATATATATATATATATATATATATATATATATATATATATATATATATATATATATATATATATATATATATATATATATATATATATATATATATACATGCATATGTGTATGTGCGTATCTATGCATATATATGTGTGTGTGTATATGTATATATTTGTGTGTATGTATATTTATGTGTGTGTATGCATATTTGCGTGTGTGCGTGCATGCGTGTGTGTGTGTGCGTGCGTGTGTGTGTGTGTGTGTGCGTGTGTGTGTGTGTGTGTGTGTGTGTGTGTGTGTGTGTGTGTGTGTGTGTATACAGATATATGTATTCTCCTTAGCTCAAAATTAAATTGTTTCGCAGTCTACACTAAATACCAAAGTACTCGATTGATAACAAATTTTAAGAAAATGACAACATTCTAATTGCGAAGGTAACACTTTATTTCTTCTCGATTAGGTATGATTTGAATCTTCATCAATTGTCCAATGTGCAAAAAAACCTTGAAACTCGACCCCATTTTCTTTTTGTGAAAATTACAGAACGCTCAAATCAGATGCGAAAATGCACGTCTTTGATCACGCAAAACAATGAATCCGTAAAGAAACACATTGGTGGTCTTTGATAACGGAACGCAAAGCCCAAAGAACGTCCCAAACAGAGAGAAACTCATTACGGGCAAGGATTAGATCGATCGTTTTGAGACGAAGATGCCCAGTGGAGTGTGTGCATGCTTGCATGGCCCAGGCAATTTGTTCTTACAATGGAGCTGATCTGTGTGTGCGTGGCTGTGCGTGTGTGGGTGCGTGCGTTTGTGCGTTGTGTGTGTGTGTGTGTGTGTGTGTGTGTGTGTGTGTGTGTGTGTGTGTGTGTGTGTGTGTGTGTGACAAAAGCTCTCCTGTGAAGCACACACATGCACACATATACACAAAATGGACTTTGCTTCCTGCCGTCGCCGTGGAAACTGTCGAATAAATACACAGACACACAAAGCCGTTTTTAGCCCAAAAACGACCATGGAGTAAGTTGTTTTGTGATGTTTTTCACTGAAAAGAACAACCATGTATAGTAAGGCATTTTTAGCTGAAAAAAAGACAATGTATAGTATGACGTTTTTGACCAGAAAAAAATAATCATGTATCGTCAGGCTTTTTTATCCGAAAAAAATGACCATGTATAGTAAGGCGTTTTTAGCAAAAAAAAAAAACACCACGTATAGTAAGGTGTTATTGACCCCAAAAAATGACCATGTATAGAGAGCCGTTTTAACTCCGAAAAAAACGACCATGTATACTAAGGCGTTTTTGACCCCCAAAAAACAACCATGTATAGCAAGTTGTTTTTAGCCGAAAAAAAACGACCATGTATAGTAAGGCGTTTTTAGCTGAAAAAAAAACGACCATGTATAGTAAGGCGTTTTTAGCCGAAAAAAAACGACCATGTATTGTAAGGCGTTTTTAGCCGAAAAAAAACGACCATGTATAGTAAGGCGTTTTTAGCTGAAAATAACGACCATGTATAGTAAGGCGTTTTTGACCCCCAAAAAACAACCATGTATAGCAAGTTGTTTTTAGCCGAAAAAAACGACCATGTATAGTAAGGCGTTTTTAGCTGAAAAAAAAGACCATGTATAGTAAGGCGTTTTTAGCCGAAAAAAACGACCATGTATAGTAAGGCGTTTTTAGCCGAAAAAAACAACCATGTATAGTAAGGCGTTTTTAGCCGAAAATAACGACCATGTATAGTAAGGCGTTTTTAGCCGAAAAAAAACGACCATGTATTGTAAGTCGATGAGAAGGTTTCTTCAGCCGTCATCTGTACAAAAGTGAATGTTTCGGACGTTTCGCCTCCTATCCAAGAGGCTTCGTCAGCGAACTAAAGTCTGACTGGTCGTATCGGCCCACAGACGCATGTATTGTAAGGCGTTTTTAGCCGAAAAACAACGACCATGTATAGTAAGGCGTTTTTAGCTGAAAAAAACGACCATGTATAGTAAGGCGTTTTTAGCCCCAAAAAAATAACCATGTATAGTAAGGCATTTTAGCCGAAAATAACGACCATGTATAGTAAGGCGTTTTTAGCCGAAAAAAAACCACCATGGATAGTAAGGCGTTTTTAGCTGAAAAAAACGACCATGTATAGTAAGGCGTTTTTAGCCTAAAAAAAACGACCATGTATAGTAAGGCGTTTTTAGCCGAAAAAAAACGACCATGTATAGTAAGGCGTTTTTAGCCGAAAAAAAACGACCATGTATAGTAAGGCGTTTTTAGCTGAAAAAAAACGACCATGTATAGTAAGGCGTTTTTAGCCGAAAAAAACGACCATGTATAGTAAGGCGTTTTTAGCCGAAAAAAACGACCATGTATAGTAAGGCGTTTTTAGCTGAAAAAAAACGACCATGTATAGTAAGGCGTTTTTAGCTGAAAAAAACGACCATGTATAGTAAGGCGTTTTTAGCCCCAAAAAAAATAACCATGTATAGTGAGGCGTTTTAGCCGAAAATAACGACCATGTATAGTAAGGCGTTTTTAGCCTAAAAAAACGACCATGTATAGTAAGGCGTTTTTAGCCGAAAAAAAAACGACCATGTATAGTAAGGCATTTTTAGCCGAAAAAAAACGACCATGTATAGTAAGGCGTTTTTAGCCGAAAAAAAACGAGCATGTATAGTAAGGCGTTTTTAGCCAAAAAAAAAACGTCCATGGCCATTGCTGGACTTGATCCCTTCACCTCCGGGTTGTGAACCACAGCACTAAGCATTCACCCATCAGGATCCGATCTTTTGGCGACTCTGTCAGTTGTGATTGGCATTAAAAACCATGTATAGTAAGGCGTTTTTAATCCAAAAGGCGTTTTTGAAAAAAAACGACCATGTATAGTAAGGCGTTTTTAGCCATAAAAAAAAACAACCATGTATGGTAAGGCATTTTTAGCCGAAAAAAACAACCATGTATAGTAAGGCGTTTTTAGCCTAAAAAAACGACCATGTATAGTAAGGCATTTTTAGCCGAAAAAAACGACCATGTATAGTAAGGCGTTTTTAGCCGAAAAAAACGACCATGTATAGTAAGGCGTTTTTAGCCGAAAAAAACGACCATGTATAGTATGGCGTTTTTAGCCCTAAAAAAAAACAACCATGTATGGTAAGGCGTTTTTAGCCGAAAAAAACGACCATGTATAGTAAGGCGTTTTTAGCCGGAAAAAAACGTCCATGTATAGTAGGGCGTTTTTAGCCAAAAAAAACGACCATGTATAGTAAGGCATTTTTAGCCAAAAAAAACGACCATGTATAGTAAGGCGTTTTTAGCTGAAAAAAACGACCATGTATAGTAAGGCGTTTTTAGCCGAAAAAAAACGACCATGTATAGTAAGGCGTTTTTAGCCTAAAAAAACGACCATGTATAGTAAGGCGTTTTTAGCCAAAAAAAACGACCATGTATAGTAAGGCGTTTTTAGCCTAAAAAAACGACCATGTTTAGTAAGGCGTTTTAAACACAAAAAAACGACCATGTATAGTAAGATGTTTTAACCCGAAAAAAACGACCATGTATAGTAAGGCGTTTTTAGCCCCAAAAAAACCCACCATGTATAGTAAGGCGTTTTTAGCCAAAAAAAACGACCATATACAGTAAGGCGTTTTTAGCCTAAAAAAACGACCATGTATAGTAAGGCGTTTTTAGAAAAAAAAACGACCATGTATAGTAAGGTGTTTTTAGCCGAAAAAAAACGACCATGTATAGTAAGGCGTTTTTAGCCGAAAAAAACAACCATGTATAGTAAGGCATTTTTAGCCGAAAAAAACGACCATGTATAGTAAGGCGTTTTTAGCCGAAAAAAAACGACCATGTATAGTAAGGCGTTTTTAGCCGAAAAAAAACGACCATGTATAGTAAGGCATTTTTAGCCAAAAAAAACGACCATGTATAGTAAGGCGTTTTTAGCCTAAAAAAAACGACCATGTATAGTAAGGCGTTTTTAGCCGAAAAAAAAAACGACCATGTATAGTAAGGCGTTTTTAGCCGGGTTGAAAAAAAACGACCATGTATTAAGGCATCAGGATCCGAAAAAAACGACCATGTATAGTAATTGTTTTTAGAAAAAAAAACCATGTGAGGTGTTTTTAATCCAAAAGGCGTTTTTAGCCTAAAAAAACGACCATGTATAGTATGGCGTTTTTAGCCCTAAAAAAAAAACGACCATGTATAGTAAGGCGTTTTTAGCCGAAAAAAACGACCATGTATAGTAAGGCGTTTTTAGCCGAAAAAAAACGACCATGTATAGTAAGGCGTTTTTAGCCGAAAAAAACGACCATGTATAGTAAGGCGTTTTTAGCCCCAAAAAAACGACCATGTATAGTAAGGCGTTTTAGCCCAAAAAAAACGACCATGTATAGTAAGGCGTTTTTAGCTGAAAAAAACGACCATGTATAGTAAGGCGTTTTTAGCCGAAAAAAAACGACCATGTATAGTAAGGCGTTTTTAGCTGAAAAAAACGACCATGTATAGTAAGGCGTTTTTAGCCCCAAAAAAACGACCATGTATAGTAAGGCGTTTTTAGCCCCAAAAAAACGACCATGTATAGTAAGGCGTTTTAGCCCAAAAAAAAACGACCATGTATAGTAAGGCGTTTTTAGCCATGTATAGTAAGGCATTTTTAAAAAAAACGACCATGTATAGTAAGGCGTTTTTAGCCGAAAAAAAACCACCATGTATAGTAAGGCGTTTTTAGCTGAAAAAAACGACCATGTATAGTAAGGCGTTTTTAGCCGAAAAAAACGACCATGTATAGTAAGGCGTTTTTAGCCGAAAAAAACGACCATGTATAGTAAGGCGTTTTTAGCCGAAAAAAAACGACCATGTATAGTAAGGCGTTTTTAGCCCAAAAAAAAAAACGACCATGTATAGTAAGGCGTTTTTAGCCGAAAAAAAACGACCATGTATAGTAAGGCGTTTTTAGCCGAAAAAAACGACCATGTATAGTAAGGCGTTTTTAGCCAAAAAAAACGACCATGTATAGTAAGGCGTTTTTAGCCAAAAAAAACGACCATGTATAGTAAGGCGTTTTTAGCCTAAAAAAACGACCATGTATAGTAAGGCGTTTTTAGCTGAAAAAAACGACCATGTATAGTAAGGTGTTTTTAGCCGAAAAAAAAAACGACCATGTATAGTAAGGCGTTTTTAGCTGAAAAAAACGACCATGTATAGTAAGGCGTTTTTAGCCGAAAAAAAACGACCATGTATAGTAAGGCATTTTTAGCCGAAAAAAAACGACCATGTATAGTAAGGCGTTTTTAGCCGAAAAAAAACGTCCATGTATAGTAAGGCGTTTTTAGCCTGAAAAAAACGACCATGTATAGTAAGGCGTTTTTAGCCGAAAAAAAACATCCCTGTATAGTAAGGCATTTTTAGCCTAAAAAAACGACCATGCATAGTAGGGCGTTTTTAGCCGAAAAAAACGTCCATGTATAGTAGTACATTTTTAGCCAAAAAAAACGACCATGTATAGTAAGGCGTTTTTAGCCGAAAAAAAAAAACCACCATGTATAGTAAGGCGTTTTTAGCCAAAAAAAAACGACCATGTATAGTAAGGCGTTTTTAGCCGAAAAAAACGACCATGTATAGTAAGGCGTTTTTAGCCGAAAAAAAAACGACCATGTATAGTAAGGCGTTTTTAGCCGAAAAAAAACGACCATGTATAGTAAGGCGTTTTTAGCCCAAAAAAACGACCATGTATAGTAAGGCGTTTTAGCCCAAAAAAAACGACCATGTATAGTAAGGCGTTTTTAGCCGAAAAAAAACGACCATGTATAGTAAGGCGTTTTTAGCCGAAAAAAAACGACCATGTATAGTAAGGCGTTTTTAGCCAAAAAAAACGACCATATATAGTAAGGCGTTTTTAGCCTAAAAAAACGACCATGTATAGTAAGCCGTTTTTAGCCGAAAAAAAAACGACCATGTATAGTAAGGTGTTTTTAGCCGAAAAAAAACGACCATGTATAGTAAGGCGTTTTTAGCCGAAAAAAACAACCATGTATAGTAAGGCATTTTTAGCCGAAAAAAACGACCATATATAGTAAGGCATTTTTAGCCTAAAAAAACGACCATGTATAGTAAGGCGTTTTTAGCCGAAAAAAAGGTCCATGTATAGTAGGACATTTTTAGCCAAAAAAAACGACCATGTATAGTAAGGCGTTTTTAGCCGAAAAAAACGAGCATGTATAGTAAGGCGTTTTTAGCCAAAAAAAAACGTCCATGGCCATTGCTGGACTTGATCCCTTCACCTCCGGGTTGGTGAACCACAGCACTAAGCATTCACCCATCAGGATCCGATCTTCCTGGCGACTCTGTCAGTTGTGATTGGCATTAGAAAAAAACCCAGTGAGGTGTTTTTAATCCAAAAGGTGTTTTTAGCCTAAAAAATCGACCATGTATAGTATGGCGTTTTTAGCCCTAAAAAAAAACAACCATGTATGGTAAGGCATTTTTAGCCGAAAAAAACAACCATGTATAGTAAGGCGTTTTTAGCCTAAAAAAACGACCATGTATGGTAAGGCATTTTTAGCCGAAAAAAACGACCATGTATAGTAAGGCGTTTTTAGCCGAAAAAAAACGACCATGTATAGTAAGGCGTTTTTAGCTGAAAAAAACGACCATGTATAGTAAGGCGTTTTTAGCCCCAAAAAAACGACCATGTATAGTAAGGCGTTTTAGCCCAAAAAAAACGACCAAGTATAGTAAGGTGTTTTTAGCCCCAAAAAAACGACCATGTATAGTAAGGCGTTTTAGCCCAAAAAAAAAACGACCATGTATAGTAAGGCGTTTTTAGCCAGAAAAAAAGGCCATTGCTGGACTTGATCCCTTCACCTCCGGGTTGGTGAACCACAGCACTAAGCATTCACCCATCAGGAGACGATCTTTTGGGCGACTATGTCAGTTGTGATTGGCATTAGAAAAAAAACCCAGTGAGGTGTTTTTAATAAAAAAAAAAAAAAAAAAAAAAAAAACATATATAGTAAGGCGTTTGTGACCTGAAAAAAACAACCATGTATAGTAAGGCATTTTTACCATGAAAAAAACAATCATGTAGAGTAAGGCGTTTTAGCCCAAAAAAAACGACCATGTTTAGTAAGCTGTTTTGACCCGAAAAAAACGACCATGTATAGTAAGATGTTTTTCGCCCAAAAAAACCACCATGTATAGTAAGGCGTTTTTAGCTGAAAAAAAACGTCCATGTATAGTAAGTCGTTTTTAGGCACACAAAAAACAACCATGTATAGTAAGGCGTTTTTAGCCGAAAAAAACAACCATGTATAGTAAGGCGTTTTTAGCCCAAAAAAACGTCAATTATAGTAAGCCGTTTTTAGCCGAAAAAAACGTCCATGTATAGTAAGGCGTTTTTAGCCTAAAAAAACGACCATGTATAGTAAGGCGTTTTTAGCCGAAAAAAAAACAACCATGTATAGTAAGGCGTTTTTAGCCCAAAAAAAACAACCATGTATAGTAAGGCGTTTTTAGCCGAAAAAAACGACCATGTATAGTAAGGCATTTTTAGCCGAAAAAAAACAACCATGTTTAATAAGGCGTTTTTAGCCGAAAAAAAACGAGCATGTATAGTAAGGCGTTTTTAGCCGAAAAAAAAAACTACCATGTTTAGTCAGCCGTTTTTAGCCGGAAAAAAACCTCCATGTTTAGTAAGGCGTTTTTAGCCGAAAAAAACGACCATGTATAGTAAGGCATTTTTAGCCGAAAAAAACAACCATGTTTAATAAGGCGTTTTTAGCCGAAAAAAAACGAGCATGTATAGTAAGGCGTTTTTAGCCGAAAAAAAAACTACCATGTTTAGTCAGGCGTTTTTAGCCGGAAAAAAACGTCCATGTTGAGTAAGGCGTTTTTAGCCGAAAAAAACGACCATGTATAGTAAGGCGTTTTTAGCAGAAAAAAAACTACCATGTTTAGTCAGGCGTTTTTAGCCAAAAAAAACGTCCATGTATAGTAAGGCGCTTTTAGCCCAAAAAACGACCATGTATAGTAAGGCGTTTTTAGCCTAAAATAACGACCATGTATAGTAAGGCGTTTTTAGCCGAAAAAAACGACCATGTACAGTAAGGTGTTTTTAGCCGAAAAAAAAACGACCATGTATAGTAAGGCATTTTTAGCCGAAAAAACCAACCATGTTTAGTAAGGCGTTTTTAGCCGAAAAAAAAGGACCATGTATAGTAAGGCGTTTTTAGCCGAAAAAAAACATCCATGTTTAGTAAGGCGTTTTTAGCCGAAAAAAACAACCATGTATAGTAAGGTGTTTTTAGCTGAAAAAAACGTCCATGTATAGTAAGGCGTTCTTAGGCATACAAAAAACAACCATGTATAGTAAGGCGTTTT
Source organism: Hippocampus bargibanti (assembly GCF_051943395.1). Classification (NCBI taxonomy): domain Eukaryota; kingdom Metazoa; phylum Chordata; class Actinopteri; order Syngnathiformes; family Syngnathidae; genus Hippocampus; species Hippocampus bargibanti. The sequence goes on along the minus strand of NC_142750.1, from coordinate 5,450,156 downwards.
TAGCTGAAAAAAAACGACCATGTTTAGTAAGGCGTTTTTAGCCAAAAAAAAACGTCCATGTATAATGAGGCATTTTTTAGCTGAAAAAAACAACCATGTATAGTACGCCATTTTTAGCCCCCCAAAAAAGACCATGTACAGTAAGGCGTTTTTGATCTGAAAAGACAAGCATGTAAGGCGCTTTCAGCCCGACAAAAAACATTTTTAGCCCTAAAAAAAAAAAAAAGCCACACTACAATGACCATAGTTAGGCTATTTTAGCCTGAAAAAACTACAATGTATAGCAAGCCGTTTTTAGACCCCCAAAATTTTTAATCACTCTCTTTGTCATGACATTTACTTTCCATATGATGCCGCAATGATGCTTTGGCCCGAACCATTTGAATGGAAAGTCTCATTGCTTCATGAAGTCTCATGCTATCATCACTGCGACACACCGCATGCACACGCATGCATGCACACGCATGCATGCACATGTACACACTTGAGAGCTATGTTTATTTCCCAGTTGGGTTGATGTTGTTGAAAAGTGATGATCGTCAACTCTTCAAGGTGTCTCTGCAAGTTTGGGTTTGATGCTCGAAGCGGTGGATAGTGGGGGGTGTTAATAAAGGATTAGGTATCAAAGCAGGGACCGCAGCAGCAGCACCAGCTTTCCATAAATTAACTTTGGGGGGGGGGGGGGGGCTAAAAGGCACCTGCGTATTGTTGTGTATCGATGTGGTCATTGCGCGCAAATATTGTATTTAGTTTTTAATATTATTTTGAAGTGTCCATGTCCAAAACCCTTCGTATTGACTGTATCTGTATTTCCTGTACAATGTAGTACAGTGTGATTTATGACCCCCATTTAGCCACCTTTGCTCATTGGTCAAAAGAAGGGATGGTTTATTTTGTTGTTGTTGTTTTGGTATGCATGTAGTGTAGGGCTTTAATCTTGCGGTACGGTATCAAATTTAAGGTACATGATTTTAAATCATATTTAGGGATTCAAAATCAGGTCTCGACCCGGTGGTTTCGGTTCCAATGTGCATTATAGAGAAAAGGCTAGGTTTGTGTTTTAAAATGTATTTTAAAAAAAATCAGGATTGGGATTTTAAAACAGTCTTTGGGGTTCAAACAAAGGTTGGCGGTTCAAAGGTTTGGTTTGAAATCGTGCTTATTTAATATTTTTTGTCTGAATTGGGGTTAAAATTCGTGTTTTGATTAAGAAGGTTTGCGTTTCAAAGACAATTTGTTTTTACGGTAGAGAGTTTCAAGTTGAACGAGCCATAAAACAAATGAGTTCCGCCCTCTCGCGGAGAATTACAAACATTACACTACTTTACCCGTAATGTATTAAAATGATTAGTTTTTTTCTGTTTGTAGTCACTAAAGAGCAATAAAATAACAACAGTTATGAACTATTGAAACAAAAATTTCAGAATATATATATAATTTTATTCATCATTCCACAAAAAAGGGACAAGTTGCACAAATTGGGACTTCCGGTCATATTCACAGGGTTAAAATGGCCGCCTGATATACAGACTTCATGAGAGGAAAAAAGGATTGTCACACGCACAGTCACAAAAATACACACACACGCGCTCACGTACATCATAACTTCCATAACTTTGCTGCAGTGAAATGTACATTTCTCCACTTTGAGACAAAAAAAAAAACGAATCCAATCTAAACATCATGACGTCAAACTGTGATTGACGCCTCACAAAGACACTGCGGTAAAGCGAACGACCGCTAGAGGGCAGACGACCACTTCCAAACTCACCCTGGACCCCCACGTCACCTCAATTCGCTCTTGATCCTTTTTTTTAACATCCACTGCTTTCTTTTTTTTCCCCCACAACTTTTTTTTCACCCCCACACGTCCCTGAGCCCCAGGCGCCCCCACCGTACGCCCAAAAACCACCCACTTCACTGCTTTCTCTTCTCTCATTGGTTCCAGACATGCCACTGGGCTCTTCTTACCGACTCAACATTCCACAGCTGGAGACACAGACACACACACACACACGCGCGCGCAGATATCTTCCATCTCAATCCAAATCCAGGCAGCACACACACACGCACAGAAACACACACACACGCACACGTCTTCCATCTCAATCCAAATCCAGGCAGCACGCGCGCACACACACACAAAGAATTCCTGGAGGCGGGGGAGTAGACGGGAAAATGATCCTAAATCTGCTTTTTGGGGGGTAAAAACAACACTCTGGTATTTACATTGGTGTCAGGAGGGGGATTTTGGTTGTTTCGCAAATGTCCCAAAACAAAGGAACACACACACACACACACATACACAACAACAACACACACACACACACACACACACACACACACACGCACACACACACATACACACACACACACAAAGAGAAGCTGCAAAGTCTGCAGATAGTTTGATGCCCCAAAAAATAGAAAACCACAAAGACAGAGAAGCAAAATGTTGACAAAGAGCCATTTTGGTGTCAAAGTTGGGTTTAAATGAGGGCGTTCGGACTGTATTTGGGTTGCAAAAGAGGCGTGGGTTCAAAGTGGGGGTTTTAGAGTCAAGTTTCAAGGTAGCGTCAGCGCAGGCAAATTTCGGATTTGCGACATTGGGAAAGACTTTCAAAGTCCGGGTTTTCAAATTTCCGGTTCAGGTTTTCAGAGTTGGGTATCAAATAATGAGTTTGACTTTCAAATTAGGGTTTGGTGACTGGATTGGGGCTTTCTAGGACAGTTTTAAGAATTTTAAAGTATGAAGAAGATGAGGCAAAAACAAAATAAAAATTGGTGTTGAGGGTGGGTTTCTTGGTGTGTGTGTGTGTGTGTGTGGGGGGTGTTCAGGAATGGAGGGGAGGATAGCAAAATGTTCCAAAAGTAATCTTGAAATTTGTTGTTCTGAGCCAACAGAAAGAAAGAAAAAAAAAGCCTTAAAATAGAGTGTGGATCTAGACTGCTGACTCAGTTCAAGATGGAGGCACAGGAGGGGGATCAAAACATACAACGTAGCAACACTTAAGAGCCCTCCCTTCTAAAAAAAAAAAAAAAAAAAAAAAAGTGCAAGAACACAGAACGAGTTCACATCACTTGAAATTTGCCCCCCCCTCCCCCACTCTCCACCCCTCTCGTCTTTTGGATGATGCTGACGTGTCCGAAAGGAAAGAGGCGGGAGATCGGGATGATGACATCGCGATTGTGGTCGGCTTGCGCTGTCTCTGTTTTAAAGGACAACCGACGCCTCCACACAAGTTGTGTCCATAATTTGTACAATCACTTCAAATGACTTCTACTGAGCGCATTTTACAAAGAGTCCATCGCATATAGCTATATTTTACTTTTTAAGACTCACGCTGAATATTCAGGAAGTCTTGTTTTCGAGTTGATGACAATGCCTGACGTGACGTCACTAAAGGAACGCCCCTGACCGAGATAGCGACACACAATGCATTTTGGGTACTTTGTTTGGTCTGAAAACTTCGCGTTGATGGCGAAATAAGAAGGAAAAACACATAAATAACGCGACGGTGAATCGTTGTGTGTTACACCAAGACTACTATTTGATACTAGTTGACACAAATTCTACATTGAAGTCCTGCCGGCTCGAATTCATACGGAAGAACTTCTTTATTCGATTGCAAACATGTATGCTTTCCTCTTCAGAACTATTTGAATCATATTCATAACTGGATGAGTAACAAGAAAGCATCTTCTCGGAATCTGAAGCCATTGTTTTGATTCTCGAGCAAGGCAAGACGTCCTGGTGTGATGTCACGAACAAGGGGGCGGGACCTTCTGAAACTCGCCATTTCCGGGGTCATTTTGAAGTAGTTTTGGGACACTTTAACTCATTTTTATTGGTATTTTGCATTTGACTAAAAATATCCGCCTGCGTGTTTTGGGTATTTTAGATGCTATAAAACGTTTTTTTTTCTGATGTCAGTTAGGAAACAAAAAAATGGTGTCGGTTGTCCTTTAAATGAGGAAAAAAATTAGGGGGTGGCAAGTTGCTTCTCGGCTTACAAAGCTTCAGAGTTGCTTATTTTGAGGGTTCACGTCAAATGTTTTTTTTTAGGAGTCGTGCATAGCCTTGAAATTGCGATGCTGCTGCGCTCTCCGCAGCCGTTCACTTTTCGTTGGGGGGGATTCTTTTACTCACGTTTAATGTTTTTGGCTTCACAAAAATCAAAAGTTTCCGGTTTGGCCCAGTCTGAAATGTCACACGATTACTCGGGCTGCTCATTGAGCTCCATGTCCGATACCAGGATGTTTTTCTCCACCTGTTCGCCCTGCCCCGAATGCGTGCGACTGTAGCGGGCGCCGTCGTAGGACCCCCGCAAACCCACCCCGCCGCGCCGCCGGTACAAATAGATGACGCCAACGATCAGGACCACCAGCACCACGGCCGTCACCAGCACCACAATTAGTGTGGGGAGGTGGTCGCCACTCAGAAGCTCGTTGGGGGACTCGATGACTGCAAAAAAAAAATAATAATAATAAATTAACTAATTCACTGCCAGACAATGTGCAAAAATATGTGCACTCCAGTGCCAGGGTTTTTGTCATTGTCACTCAAATTCCAATACAACATTAGAATCTTTAGATTATCTTCTTTCATGAGAAAAAAAAGTTAAAAAAAAAGAGTTAATTCCTAAATTATATGGGTCTGGAGTTATATAAGCTTGAAATGAGGGCAGCTGTCCAAAATCCAATGCAATACATACATATTGGTTTATAGAGAGCTTTAACAACAGCCGAAACTGGAACAAAGCACGAACATGGAGGAAAAAGGGGAAATGCTGCCCTCTTGCGGAAAAGAAAAAACATTACCAGAGGACATGGCCAGTGCTTTATCGGCACCCAAGCATGAAAAAACAAAACCCAAACCAATTCGGGAATGGCGCTCTGTCATATTTTCAATTCCCGAATACATCTATTTGTCGTCTATCAGCTATCTAGCTAGCTATCTATAAACTGTCTAGCTAGCTCGCTATCTTGCTAGCTATCTATTAGATGGCTGGCTAGCTTTCTATCTATTTGAGTTACTCCCGGGTTGAGTGAACGCTGATGCGTGTGGCTGCAGTAAAACACTTATCCTGTGACTGTAAATTGACCTTGAGAGTTTTGAAATAAATAAATGAAATGCATTATTATTATTATTATTTCATCTCATCTCATTTTCCGTACCGGTTATTCCTCATTAGGGTCGTGGGGGTTGCTGCAGCCTATCTCAGCTGTCTTTGGGCATTATTATTATTATTATTATTATTATTATTATTAATATTATGATGATGATGATGATGATGATGATGATGGTGATTATTATTATTATTATTATTATTATTATTATTATTATTATTATTATTGTTATTTTATTATTTTATTTTATTATTATTATTAGTAAATGGCAGTGAATGAGTTTAAAAAACAGATATTAGATTGTGGATTCCTTGTTTATGAAAAAAAGAAAAATGAATAAAACATCTGTACTTACTTCTGGGCCTCTTGCAGATAACGCCGTGCGTTCGATTCCGGCACGATCCGGGCTTCCATAGGCCGCTGTTGCTCTGGATCCAGAAGCAGGAGTTTGGAGAGAGCACGGAGAAGGCTACTTCGTGAGACTCCCAGTTGGTGTACGACATCTCTGTTTCTTCGCTCCATACTAGACCTCGACCTAAAGTGTTTAAATACAGATTTGAAATGATTGATTTTGTACTGACTGTACTTGAAGGTTACATTTATATGAACGCAACACAAAAGAACTATTGTCGATCAAATTAATAACTAAATAAATAACTAAATACATGGGTAAATAAATAAATACTGTAAATGAATCTATAAATAAATAAAGGTTTAGATGGAAAGTGCTGAAGGGTCTTAAATAAATAAATATGTGGGTGAGTAAATACATAAATAAACAAATATGTGGGTAAATAAATAATAAAGGTTTAGATAGAAAGTACCGGGGGTTTAAATAAACAAACAAATAAACATGTGGGTAAATAAATACATAAATAAAGGTTTGGATAGAAAGTACTGGGGGTTTAAATAAACAAACAAATAAAAAATAAAAATACATAACATGTTAAAAAGACAGTACTGGGGCCCAACATATCAAGATTATAGCTAATAAAAATGTTGCTTCACTTGTGCTATCTAGCTAGCTATCTATCTGGCTACCTAGCTAGCTAATTGCTATCTATTAGATATCTATTTGCTATCTATTAGCTAGCTAGCTCTCAGGCTATCTATCTATTAGATATCTATTAGCTAGCAAATCTCGCTATCTAGCTGGCTAACAAGCTAGAAATCTAGCTGCTACCTTGCTACATATCTATTTGATATCTATTTGCTAAGTAGCTATCTAGCTGGACAAGACACAAGAGTGGCTAACATCGTGGGCAGCTCAGGTTGTGCCCGAAACACATTGATGTTTAAAAAGACAACTTCCTTAGTTTGTCCCTACCAATCCTAAACCAATAAATAAATAAATAAATAAATCCATTCAAATACAGTGATACCTCGGTTTTTGACCATAATCCGTTTCAGAAACCTGTTTGAAAACCGATTTGTTCAAAAACCGAAACAGCACAATAACCGAAAACAACGACAATATTAATGTGTCGTCACAATGAGGAAGAGACGTAATAAGGAAGCGACGTAAAATGAAGCGGAGGGTAGTCGAGTGATGCATTCAGATGCACTCAGTTTGGTTGAGAACCAAATTTCAGTTGTATACCAGGGCATAAAAAATATGACATTTTTGGTTTGAAAACCGAATTGGATGAGAACCGATACATTCGAAAACCGAGGTTTGACTGGACACATTTTCCTCTCCCTGTGACAAGTCTAAATATTGACATTACAGTCCCAAATGTGTTGAAAATCACGTCGTCTTAAATGAACTCCACAGACATCTGCGCTCAAGTTATGTAATTAAACTGTAACAAAGGCAGGATGACATTGATCTGGCGCCGGAAGAAAAAAAATGATTGGTGACCTTTGACGCTGACTCCCAGCCAAGCTCCGTGGGCCTGCTCGGCCGAGCTCTGAATGTGCTCCCATACAAAGGCGTTCTCCGTCTCATCCAAGATGGAAAGAAGCTCTGCTCCGACTACAATTTAAAAAAAATGTAAAAGAAAGCAATAGTTTAGAGCAGGGAAATCTTCACGTCATCCATGAAAAAAAAAGGCGTCTTGACCTTTCTGGCAGGACGAACGAGCGTCCTGCTGCAGTTTGAGTCTTTGCAAGTTAAAGGCGTAGCAGTGGTTCCTGAAGGACACCCAAGCCCAGTCGCCCACCGAGCGGGGGCAACTTCCCGGGTAGTGCCACTGGTGAGTCTCTGGCGCATCTGTTCCATACACGGAGAGGGTTTAAGGAGCGACAAATTCCCCGTTAAAGGACAACCGACGCCATTTTTTTGTTTCCTAACTGACATCAGAAAAAAACGTTTTATAGCATCTAAAATACCCAAAACACGCAGGCTGATATTTTTAGTCAAATGCAAAACACCAATAAAAATGAGTTAAAGTGTCCCAAAACTACTTCAAAATGACCTCGGAGATGGCGAGTTTTAGAAGGTCCTGCCCCTTTGTTTGTGACGTCACGCCAGGACGTCTTGCCTTGCTCTAGAATCAAAACAATGGCTTCAGATTCGGAGAAGATGCTTTCTTGTTACTCATTCAGTTATGAATATGATTCAAATAGTTCTGAAAAGGAAAGCATAAATGTTTGCAATTGATTAAAAAAGTTCTTCCGTCTCATTTTGAGGCGTCTGGACTCCAATGTAGCGCCCAGAAAATGCACAAGATGGCGCCCGAGCTCCGTTGGAAAATGGGCTGATTTGTCTGCTGGGATTTTGTGTCAACTAGTATTAAATAGTAGTCTTGGTGCAACACACAACGATTTACCATCACATTGTTTATGCGTTTTCCTTCTAATTTCGCCATCAGCACGGATCAACACCAAGTTTTCAAAATGCAAACAAAGTATTCAAAATGCATTGTGTGTCGCTTTCTCGGTCAGGGGCGTTCCTTCAGTGACGTCATGTCAGGCATCGTCATCAACTTGAAAACAAGACTTCCTGAATATTCAGCGCGAGTCATTTGAAGTGATTTTACAAATTATGGACACAACTTGACTGGGGCGTCGGTTGTCCTTTAAGTGATCAATAAGCTCATCAAAGAAACCGATTTCGTTACCCACCACTGATTTGACAGATGGCAGCATCCAATTTGGCGTAGCAGGGGGTCATGGCCCATAGGCCGGAGGTGGTCATGTGACCGCAGCCTGACAGCTGATTGGGCTGCCCGTCCACCCAGTTGGAATAGGGTAAGTCTTCCTCGCCCAGCCAAGTGAAGCTTCGGTCCTGACGATGCACAAATATTAAATAAATATAAATATAGTATTGTATTTTTTTGGGTCCTTTTAGGCCACTGTCGTTTTTGTTGTTGTTTTTTTTTTCAGTTTTGTTGTTTTTTTAACTAGGTGGGTTGGCAATACAATGTCAAAAAAGACCTATTATTTTGTTTGTTTGTATTTTTGATGAAAGAGTGTCTTGGGATCAAAATGATTTTTGTTGATTTTTGTCCATTACACGGAACAAAACATTTTGATGCATATTACAATTATGGTGGCTTTCTTTGTTGTTGTTTTTTTTTTCCAAAACAAGAAAAATATCCATCCATTCATCCATCAATCAATCAATATCAATATATCCCTATCTACATCTATATCTACATCTAATACTACATCTCTCTCTCTCTCTCGCTTTATATATATATATATATATATATATATATATATATATATATATATATATATATATATATATATATATATATATATATATGTGTGTAAATCTATCTGTCTCTGTCTGTCTGTCTAGCTAGCTAGCTATACATATATATCCATGCATATCTAAATCTAAATCCAACTCTCCATCTAACTCTACATCTAATTCTCCACCTACACCTAACTCTACACATACACCTAACTCTCCACCTATACCTAACTCTCCACCTATACCTAACTCTCCACCTACACCTAACTCTACACCTACACCTAACTCTACACCTATACCTAACTCTACACCTATACCTAACTCTACACCTACACCTAACTCTACACCTACACCTAACTCTCCACCTATACCTAACTCTCCACCTATACCTAACTCTCCACCTATACCTAACTTTCCACCTACACCTAACTCTACACCTATACCTAACTCTACACCTATACCTAACTCTCCACCTACACCTAACTCTACACCTATACCTAACTCTACACCTATACCTAACTCTACACCTATACCTAACTCTCCACCTATACCTAACTCTCCACCTATACCTAACTTTCCACCTACACCTAACTCTACACCTATACCTAACTCTCCACCTATACCTAACTCAACACCTATACCTAACTCTCCACCTATACCTAACTCTAACACTTACACTTACACTTACACTTACACTCTAACACTTACACTTACACCTATATCTATATCTCTGTGCTAATTTCACATGACATTAAAGGCTGTGATAGAGAGGCAGTGGACTCACCCCGTATTTGTAAAGTGCGATCCACGCCGGCAGCCGCAAGCTGTTAATGAGCAAGGTGAGGTAGGCCTGCTGGACGGCATCTTTGGGCGCAGCCAAGGTCCCGTTCAAGGAGTTACACAAGTGCAGGGCACCGGTCCAGTCCAGTCGCTTCTGCACCACCTGGTACGTGATGCCGCCCAGTTCCAAGCGCTTGGACAGGGAAGCGGGAATCAGAGTCGGCGCCGCGGGCATACCTGGATCTGAATCAAAAGGCCGGTGTCATTTCGACTCATTTGCAAATTGTATTTCAGCCTTTTGTGAATCGCACGCCATTTTGGAAACGGGTACCTTGTTGCCTCTGACAGAGGTAGCCGATGCTTTCCGTCTCGCAGGCCCGCGAGGTCCACATGCCTTTGTGCTTCTGAGGGTTGCCGTGTATCGTGGAGACGCAGTTCCCCTAGTAGGACACATCTGGACTATCAAAATTGGAGCCGGGAGGGGTGAAGGAGGGCAAAACAAGTCTATCCAGTGTCTCCGGTACCGGGTTCTTGTCGTGATGCGGTCCGTTGTTGTCGACCGGCTGTCCTGGAGCCCAGTTGGTGTAGCTAAGGAGGCCCGGCTGCGCCCAATGGAAGTGGCCTTTGGCGTCAGAGCTGAGGCCGAGCCACAGGTCGACGGTGACGTTAGACAACAAGATGGTGACGAATGCTGCAAGCGAGGGAGCAGATGGCGCCATTTCACATTTTTACACGCTGTAAAAAGAAAATAAAAGCTCTAATTGTCTTACCTTGCTCCAAATGATTGGACACCACGGCCAGGACGCCTCCTTGCAGCTCACATTTTATTTTGGCAGCAGACCAAGTGGCTCTCTGGGACGGCAGCTCCAATACTTTGAAGCACTAACAGGGACGCACAAACAACCTTCGTTTCACGCATGGACTCCATTTTGGGAAGGTCCACTTGATTTGGAAGCAATGCTTCCCTTGCGTTCATAGAAATAGTATCGTAATAAGCAGTACTATCGATATAACCGATATCGATACGAGACTTTACTATATATATATATATATATATATATATATATATATATATATATATATATATATATATATATATATATATATATATATATATGTGTATATATATATATATATACATACATACATGTGTATATTTTTTAACTCCATAAAATATTGATTAAGCAGAGACATAAATAAAAAAAACTATGTAATTAAAAAATTATAACAAAAAATTATTATTAATAATAATCATCACCATAATATGAAATACAAATTAAATACCAAAAGTATTAAATAATTAAACAATAAAAGAATAAAATAAATAAATAAATAAATATATAAATAAATAAAAAACATTAACATTTAAAAATATGTCACAATAAAAAATATAGAAAATTAAATAATTAAAATATTTAAACATTAAAATGTAAAAATTAAAACATTAACAAATAAAATATAAATAATTCATTTCTTTTTCAAAATGAATACAGTAAAAAAAATAAAACAAAAAATAAATACATAAAAAAATAGCATTGTAAACATATTTGATTTTTTAGCTTATATAATTATTTAAAAAACATAAATACAAATAATAAAAAAAAAAACTTTAAAAATAAAAAAAATATATTTTAAATAATCAACATTTCAAAATTAATACATTAAAAAATTAAACAAGTAAATAATTTATAAAAAAATTACTAAATTAAAAACTTTTAAAAGAATACATTCAAATATTTTAAAACATTGTAAGATGTTAACATTAAAAAAATAAAAAATAAAAATAAAATAAAACAAATTTGCTAATATGTAGTATGCTATTTTTGTGGAAAATCCTGCTCGACAACCTGGTGGTAAGTAAGTGCAAAATTATCTTACCTTGCGGCGATACGACGACCAACCTTCGGGGCAGCCTGATGGCAGGTGCGGGGACGATGGCGTCGGAGGCGGGGTGCCGGTGACGTTGACCCTCTTGCAGATGTACGGGAGGTCAGAGTGGCACTTCTGCTCCGCCCACTCCGCTGTTGAGCAACCACCAGTACAAATTCAATCAAATCATTTGCAAAATATCATCACGTGATTTTGATTTTGCGTCTCACCTTTGCTAGCAATCAAATGGACGCATCTGCGGTCGCGACTCAGGGGGCGGGGCCTGTTGGCAGCCCAGGATATGTAGTTGAGCACAGAGTCGTCGGACCAGCGGAAGCGTCCGTCGTTGTCGAAAGTGTGAAGTCCCAGCCACCAGTTATCACCCTCCACCTTGACCATCTACAATACGTAGCAAAAATAAATACATCAAAGCAAGAAAACATCATTGTATGAAATTATAATCACCCCAGTGACCATATTAGGCGTGTTTCCCTTGCCTGGTTGAGTGTGCTGGACAGGAATTTCTCTTCCTGCGCCGAATGAACGGAGGCCAGAGATGAATCGAACCATGAGCAAATTCTCTGGGCTTGCTCCCACGTGGTGCGGTGGTCAAAAAACTTGTATTCAGCCTCCTGAAAGCCGATCCATTCGGGCGAAGCGGCGCCTAAGAACAAAATAAGCCCGCGTGAAATTATCTTTCACTTTCATGTGCTGCAAAGTCACATAAAAGCTAAGATTAAAAACACTGACCTTCAGCAGCTTCTGGTTCCTTCTCAACAGTGCCTGAAAGAATGGGAAGAACAATTTGTTATTCGACCAAGCGGTAAGCATCAGTTCAGGTTGGCTGTGCTATGACCAGTTGCTCAATAGTCTCCAACTAAACACTGCTAAAAATTTGCTATAAACAATTCCACTAATGATGACAGGAGGGGATGTGCGCTTCTACACATGCCCTGTAGGTGGCGATAATGCAAAATTGAAAACATGCGTCACAGACTTGAACCCAATACAAGTTTTTATGTATTTGTCATTTTATATATTTTGTATATATATATTCAACCAAAAATAATATTAAGTATGCAGAGACTATAAATAAATAAATAAATCCAATATATAAATAGAGAATAAGAAAAATAAAAAAGTAAAAGCATGACAAATAAAAAAATTATAATACAAAATAAAAATCAAATACTAAAACAATTACATAATTAAACAACAGAAGAATTAAAAACAAATATGAAAAATTAGAAACAGAAAAATAAAAATGTTACAAAAATAAAACTATTGGAAAGTTTAAATAATTAAAAAATAAATTCTTTAAAGATAAAAAAAAATACAAACTAACATCAACAAATTAAGTAAAATAAATAAATAAATGAAAATTTAAAATATTAAAAAATAAAAAATGTAAAAACATAAACAATAAATACATAACATAATTTAAATAATTAGAATTTAAAATATTAAAAAATAAAAAATGTAAAAACATAAACAATAAATACATAACATAATTTAAATAATTAAAAAATAAAACTTATACATTTACTATATAAAAACATAAAAAATCATTACATCCAAATTACAAAACTAAGAAATATTTTAAATAATCAAAATTAATACATAAATCAATTAAACAAGTCCAAAATTAATACATTAAAAAATGACTACATTAAAAACTTTTAAAAGAATACATTAAAATATGTGGAGGCCACACACTGAGCTTTTTTTTCACACAACAGCCCAGCTATGTGCTGAATCTGCTGAGTTCTTGCATACATTGGCCCATGTTAGCAGTGGAAGATAACTATTGAATGTGAAAAAGAACTCCTTGATCTCAGCCCAAAATCGACATGCTGCTGTTTACCTCCAAACCTGTCGGTGGCAGTAATGAGCACACAAAAAAGATACAGTGAGACCTCAACTTACAAACACCTTATCTTACAAACTTTTCATCTTACAAACTTCAAATTTCTGAAAATTAAACCTTATAATAAGCACTATTTTCATAAAACACACCCACCACGGCTGGCGGAGTGATCTTCGGCGGAACCACACGACCGAACAGCACGAGAGGTTAATTTACCAACAGTCCTTATGGAAGGTGACTCTCCTTCCATAAGCCATCAACGACCATCAAAAAGGTAAACATGTCATAAACATGTCGTAAACATGTAAACATCATTACAATACAATAGCACATTTATTAAACATAGAATAAGGTATTTTGTGTGTAGTTTTAAGGCTTATTTAGTTAAAAACTATATTTTATGGAAACCCGGGAACCGATTATTCCCATTTTAATGGTTTCCTATGAGAATTTGTTTTTTTGAGATACACACTTTTCGCCTTACACACTGTCTGGGAACCAATTAAGTTCGTAAATTGAGGTCTCACTGTACTTTGAATAAGAGAATTGTTTTTATTGTAATTTAATTTTTTGGGGTCTCTTGACGGCTACAACAATCATTGTATATTGTTTTTTTTAATTAGTTTTTATTACAGTAAAGTCTCGTTATGTCAATATTCAAGGGAGTCCGAAAAAATATCGATATAACCGGGACTATCGATATATCCGACCCTGTTTGCATGTAATTTTCTCCGTGCGTGCATAGAAATAGTATCGATATAACCGGGACTATCGATATATCCGATATCAATATAACGAGACTTTACTGTACTTTGTGTTGAAATCAGCAAAGAAAAATATTATTATAAATATTTTTCTCCTTACAATACTAATATTAGCAGATTATTTAATAGGCTGTGCCCGAATTAAAATCATTTTAATTCATTTCAATGGGCAACATTGATTTGAAGTTACATTTTTTTACCGCCCTCGATTTAAAGCTGTCACTCAAGCTACCACGGTACGAAAACATCAACAGTGTCATTTTACCTCGAGGGATTTTACAAATCCAGTCTAGTTGAGAGTCACACTGCATGGCCACCCAGGTCATGGAGCCCAAATCTGCTGCGGCGCACTGCCGGACGTTGTAGTGATAGCGTCCAAAGTTCTGGTACGTCACCTAGTCATCAGATTTCCAGTGTGACCAACTCGTCTATTTTTTTGCTTCTTGTTTGATTTTTTTTTTTTTATTAGCGTCATCACTCACAGCGAGCCCGTCACTCCACTTCCAGCTGCCGTTATCCATCGGGTTCCTGCGGTTCAGACCGATCCAGAACCAGTGCTGGTCGTGGTCCTCAGATTCCCTGTTGGTCACATCTCAGCTTCAGCATCATCAACATCAGTGCATCATCATCATCATCGTGGTTGACGAACCCAAAGGCCTCGTGCAGGACTTGGAGAACAAAATGTTCCTCGTCTGGGCTTCCGATGCTCAATAGATCGGCGCCATGTTTGCGGCAGAACAAGTGAGCCTGCATCCAGCTTAGTTTCTGATCCATTTGCGACCAGTGAAACACCTGCACACACGACAGATTGCAGGGAGGAACGGGTTCTCGATTGGGTTTAGGTCGCACACATGTCAACCAATCACTTCAAGGCCGGTTACCTTGTAGCAATAGCGCAGGTTGCTGTTGCTCTTCCAGCCGTTGGGGCAGGAACCACTGAGGCTCGGAGTGGGCTGAGGGACGGGAACTGGGGGTCCGGGACTCAGGGCGGCATCCTGATTCTGCCGGCAGATGTATTTGGATTTCCACGATGCGCACTCTCTCACTTCCCACAGGCCGGTTGCCAGGCCGGTCGCCATGGAGACGCAACCTCCCTGTACGCTGACTGGGAGGACAGGAAGTTGATAGTCAGAGGCGATTCTGAGACCTCCGTCCCACCACGCGCGACCCACCTGGCTGGTCTCGGTTCCAGTTCGTGTAGGATACTCGGTCTCCGCTCTGCCAGTGGAACGAGTTGGGGCTGCCTTGGTCGTGGAGGCCGATCCAGAAGGAATCATCGGAACGGCCAAATACCAGACTGTTGGCGAAGGCCTGCTCGAACCTTGCGGGATTGAGGGGGAGGGGGGGGGGGGGGGTGTTCAAAACACATTAGGGTGCGATTCAAATGGAAAATCATCAAGATTTAGTGGCTAATACCTGTTGGTGATGGTTAGCAGTGACGCCTTATTCTCCTCGCACGACTTCCTGGCCTCATTGAACGTCAATAGGTCTTCCGACACCCAATAGCAAGATGGACTGTGCCATTTCCAGCCCTTGGGGTGGGGGGGGGGTGGAAAAAAACAGACAGGAGGCCATCGGGGGTGAGACAGAGCAGTCTTCTCCAGGTAGGTGTGAACAATCCCAAACGCAAAAACCACTCGCTCATTTTAGCATCTACACGCAACCCTCCCCCCTTATTTTTTTTTTCAAGCTGCAACATCGCATTCAAACAACGACGCCGACAGTGAAATGTAACACATCGTGAAAATACGCGCGGCACAGCGGAAATGAAAATGCACGTCAATATAACAGCGGAAAAGTTAGGATCGACGCTATGAATTAAAAAAAATAATAATAAATTACAGTACTAAATAAGTGCGCTTATTTTTATTTACTTTTAAGTACCGTATTTTTCATTGTATAAGGCGCACCCAAAAGCCTTGATTTTCTTCAAAAAATGACACTGCGCCTTATACGCAGGGGCGTCTTTTATGTGAAGTAATAAGTATTAGTAGTAACCCCAGCCTCTACTGTAGCGCCTTATAATGTAGTGAGCCTTATATTTGGGAAATTTTTATATATTTATATATTACATTGGAAAACTTTTTTCATTCATTGAAGGCGCGCCTTTTACTCCAGTGCGCCTTATGTTTGGAAAACATTTGAAAATACACCATCTATTGGGGGTGCGTCTTATACTCCGGTGCGCCTTATATGTGGAAAAAGTTTGAAAATACACTATTTATTGGGAGTGCGACTTATATATGGAAAACGTTAGAAAATACATCATTCATTGGGGGTGCGCCTTATATATCAAACAAGTTTGAAAATACACCATTCAATGGGGGTGCGCCTTATACTCCGGTGTGCCTTATACATAGAGAATGTTTGAAAATACACCATTCAATAAGGGTGCGCCTTATACTCTGGAGTGCCTCATATATAGAAAAAGTTTGAAAATACACCATCCATTGGGGGTGCGCCTTATACTCCGGTGCACCTTATATTTGGAAAACGTTAAAAATACACCATTCAATAGGGGTGCACCTTATATGCTGGAGTGCCTTATATATGGAAAAAGTCTGTAAATACACCATCCATTGAGGGTGCGCCTTATACTCCGGTGCACCTTATATTTGGAAAACGTTAAAAATACACCAATCAATAGGGGTGCACCTTATACGCTGGAGTGCCTTATATATGGAAAAAGTCTGTAAATAAATCATTCATTGGGGGTGCGCCTTATACTCCGGTGTGCCTTATATATAGAAAAAGTTTGAAAATACACCATTCATTGGGGGTGCGCCTTATACTCTGGTGCTTCTTATATATGGAAAACGTTAAAAATACACCATTCAATAGGGGTGCGCCTTATACGCTGGAGTGCCTTATATGTGGAAAAAGTCTGTAAATAAATCATTCATTGGAGGTGCGCCTTATACTCCGGTGTGCCTTATATATAGAAAAAGTTTGAAAATACATCATTCATTAGGGGTGCGCCTTACACTCCAGTGCGCCTTACATATGGAAAAAGTTTGAAAATACATCATTCATTGGGGGTGCGCCTTATACTTCGGTGCGCCTTGTATATCAAAAAAGTTTGAAAATACATCATTCATTGGGGGTGCGCCTTATACTCTGGTGCGCCTTGTCTATGGGAAAAGTTTGAAAATACACCATTCGTTGGAGGTGGGCCTTATACTCTGGAGTGAGTGCCTTATATATTGAAAAAGTCTGTAAATACATCATTCACTGGGGGTGCGCCTTACACTCCAGTGCGCCTTATACAGCAGAAAATATGATATGCTTCACTTTCTGCTTCAAATAAAAGGACACTGGGCTGCTACTTGTCATATCCACGCCCTTGTCTACCAAGGAGATGTTGTCGAACGATATTTTGAAAGGCGCTCACAAATGAAATGTATTATTATTATTATTATTATTTGGGGTACATAAAGTTTCCCAAATTTGCTTCAAATTACAAATGGTTTTTCCAGATGACACAGATCCGGTTCACTCCGCATGGCGGGATGCGTCTTGAAAAGTCGTCAACTAGTTTAGGAAACATGGCTAATAATATCACGGCGCCACCTTCTGGCATTTGGGGGAACTCCAGAGTTCAATCCAAACGATCATGGAGGATTATTAAGTCATTTTAAGTTCTTTTGACTTGATCTTCATCAAATTGGAAGCACTTCTACTTTATTTTTGTATCAAGTTTCTACAAGGGGCTCGCCGACCGGCAACAAACATCAAAGTCAGCTTTGTTAGCTTAACCACCACGTGGCGTTTTTCGCTTGTTGTTTCACATGTTGAGCTCAGCTGGATGGCAAACCAGGCCACCAGGCGAACTCCCGTCACATGACCAACCTCGTCGCTCGGCATCCTCGGTAATTAAACTGTTTGAATCGCTCAAGAGATGCGGAAGGAGGAGGGGGGGGCAAATTTTTGCAAATCACGCGGTCACACGTCTCCGAGAAATGCAGCCTAAGTCTTTCAGGCCCGTCGAGTCAACGACGGGAGCGTTATGTGATTAAGGGGGATGAGAAATCAAAGGCAGATGTCTGTGTGAATTTCTCGCAAGTGGGATTTGATACACGCGCTGTATTCGTGGTAGCTTGATGACTGCGTATAAGGTTCGCAGGTACAAGTTATTGGAGGGGTGAAAGGGGGGCAGGAGTTCCAAGCTGAATGAACAGCTGGAAGACATATAACAATAATCAAGCTCCCAACAGACCTGCAGACTGTCAGGGGCTGCAGACGGTAATAAACAGACTCCATTTGGAATTTATAGACCCACAGTGTTGTACACATTTTACCAAAAAGAAATTTTCCCCAAAAAGTGGCGGCTCAAAGTCACTCCCAGTTGAAATTTACCGTCAAACTAAACATCCATCCGATCATCCCTCAGCAAAAACAACCACAATTCCACTAGCTCGATGCTAACACATAACGCAACGTGCCATCAAAAGACGAACAAATAGCATCGATGGTCATGGCGTTTTGAGCCTTGAAGCGATGCAGAATGGAACACAAATGGTGGAGTAACACATGTAGACAAACATAATTAAGTCTATCAGCGGGATTGTAAAAATGTCATTTGATATTTCCAATTAACTCATTCCCTGCCAGATGATGTTCAAAAATATGTCCACTCCAGTGCCAGGGTTTTTGTCATTATCACTCAAATTCCAGGACCCATAGAATATTGAGTTTTAGGTATACATAAACATTGAATGCAGCATAAGAAATTTTAGACTCTTTTTTTTTCCATCAGAAAAAAAAATAATTCCTAAATTCTGTGTCTGGAGTTATATGAGCTTGAAATGAGGGCAGCTGTCCAAAATACAATGCTATACATATATGTATATTGTTTTATATAGCGCTTTAACAACGCTGAAGCTGGAACAAAGCGCTAACATGGAAAAAAGGGAAATGGTGCCCCATTGTGGAAAAGAAAAAAATCATTACCAGAGGCCATGTATAGCGCTTTATCGGCACCCAAGCATGAAAAAAACAAAACCCGAACAAATTCGGGAATGGCGCTCGATGTCATATTTGGAATTCCAGAATAGATTTATGAATCGCAGTGGATGAGTTTAAAAAAAAGGAAGAAAAAAATGAATCAAAATAAATGTTTCAATTGTTTTTAGATTATTCCACCAAATGAGAAAAAGGTCACTTTACAGTCACAGGATCAGTTTTTCTCTGTGTGAGCAGCGGCAGCCACACACGCCAGCATTCACTCAACCCGAAATAACTCAGATAGAAAGCTAGCTAGCTAGTTAGCTAACAGCTAATCTAACAGACATCTAGCTATCTAGATAGCTAATATATAGCTAGCTAGATATCCAGCCAGACAGCTAATAGACAGCAAATAGATAGCTAGCTAGGTAGCCAGCCAGATAACCAGCTAGCCAGCCAGCCCGAGTTACACTGCATGCTCAAACAACGTTGCAAAGCTAACAAGCTAGCCTAATTTTTTTTGCCCGTTTTTTTTTACTCTTAAACGTAAGATTTGGAATAAAAATGAGTTACAGAGTAAGAAGTAAAAAACACTACAATACATATTGATGTATATAGCACTTTAACAACAGTTGAAGCGGTAACAAAGCGCTTAATGTGGACAACTATCATAAACAGGACATAAAGCACTCACAAAGATAGTATTAGCTAAAAGCATCAAAATTATAACCCCCCCTGAAAAAAACTAGTGAATATTATCCACCATATCTATATTTATCGAATTATAGAATCTGTACTACTTGTCTAAGATTCCAAATATCATCAGTTATTGTAATTTTATTTTTTATTTTTTTTTAATATGGAATTAAAAAGTGCATCATACCAGTTTGCAGTCTTGATGTTGAGGTTTGCCTTCACTTTTAGTCGCGGCCTTTTTGCAGATGGCGGGCAGAGTCAGGTTACACGGGCTGTCATCCCAGCGGCCCTCCTGCATGTCAACACACACACACACACACACACACACGCACATTTAACTGCTGAGTGTATACAAACACACACCCACGTGTGAGGACTGGAAAAAAAAGCCCGGGTGATCGTCTTGGTGGTTGTGTGGAAAGGGGGTCACTCACTGCTCCCCACATGGACACGCAGTCTTCCTGAGTGTTGCGAAAGTTGTTGGGCTCAAACGGGTGCCAGTACGTGAAAGTGACGGGCGTGTGGTCGCTCCAATGGAAATCCATCTGCATGGCGATGTCGTGAAGCCCGAGCCATAGCTGCTCTGTGTCTGAAGACGCACACACAAACACAATAATAATAATAATAATAATAATAATAATAATAATAATACATTTCATTCATAAGCACCTTTCAAAACTCTCAAGGTCACTTTACAGTCACAGGATACGTTTTTCTGTGGTTGAGCAGCGGCAGCCACATGCGCTAGCGTTCACTCAACCCGGACTAGCTTGAATAGATAGAAAGCTAGCCAGCTAGCTAATACGTAGATAACTAATATATAGCTAGCTAGATAGCTGTATTAAGTTCATCCTGTCTACTTGATATCTAATTTAAAACAGATTATTTTCTTACAGACAATGTTTTTTAGGTGTTCAATTACTTGACAGTGTCACTCTGACGAAGGCGGAAGTATACGCCAAAACATGGCAGGTTATTGAACACCTAAAAAACACTGTAAGAAAATAATCAGATTTAAATTAGCTAGATAGCTAATAGACAGCAAATAGATAGATATCTAGCTAGGTGGATAGCTCGATAGCGAGCTGGATAGCTACCTAGATAGCAAGCAGGATAGCTAGATAGCTCAAGTGAGCAACATGATGTCAACAGACCGGGAAGGACCCATTGTCTCAAATGGGACATCATATTATGTATTTTCTCATAATGGTACCTCTTTAAAAATTAAACGTATAATTGTTTTCCTCCTTGAAAAAACACATCATCTTTTAGGGACACACACACACACACACACACACACACACACACACACACACACACACACACACACGCGCGCATACAGACGCTAGCCCAACTTAAGAACATTCGAGTTCTGAATAACGGTACAGAGGCTCCCCAACTTACGAACGAGATACGTTCCAAACTGTCGTTCGTAAGGTGAATTCGTTCTTAAGTTACTTCAGTGCAATATTTTGTATGGAATGTATGTTTAAGGCTTATAAAAGTACGTTTAAGGCTTGTATATGTAACCTGTATTGGTTTGTAATGAAAAATAACCATTTTATAAAATACATGCTCTATAGAGATATGTACATGTACAACTGGAGAGAATACTACAATGTAGTATTACTACATATGTTACTACAAAAATGTTCGTTTGTACCTTTGTTCATAACTCGAATGTTCGTAAGTAGGAGAGCGGCTGTACATACGAACATTTAGAATTTATTTTACGACTGAGAGAGCGTCTGTGTTATCTACTTCCCCATTCAGTGTTTGACTTCAACATACATTCCATACAAAATATAGCACTGAAGCAACTTACGAACAAATTCATCTTACGAACGATCACTAGGAACGTATCTCGTGTGTAAGGTGGGGAGCGTCTGTCTGTACAGTGAAAATTCAATTCAACCAAAAGTGACTGACCTTTCATGATGTTGCGCAAGATGAACTCCATCTCAGGCAACGTGTGAATGCTAACCAGGTTAGCCTCCATCTTCTGGCACGCCTTCAACCCGGCGTCCCAGTCGCCTTTTTCCGGCACCATTTTGTAGCAGCCAGCTTGGAAAGCCTGCCAGCCCACTTGGCACTCATACTTCTCATTGTCCGCCCACGAGTCTGCCGGGACAACGGAGACGTGATGCTATTTGGGTTCCGGGGAACTCGTTATGGTGACAGCGTTGGTGGTCTGACCGGTTGTAAAAGGATCCAGAGTGGCATTGGGCCTTTTCTTGCAGACGTAAGGAAGAGCGTCGGAACAATCACGGTTTTGCCAACGACCTGACGACTCGGTCCTGATCACGGCGCAGTTCTCCTCGTCTTCGTGATTGGGTTGCTCTGAGGAAAGAGGTGGTTGGGCGGTCTTGTAATCTTCTCGGTACTATTAGCATCCACTCAATTTATCTTTACCATCAACTGGTTGATCTGTGGCAATTTGACTGTCATCACTGGACAATTCTGCGGCGATTGTGCTTTTTTTTGTGCCTGTAATGGGCATCATTTTCACAGCTCCGCTTTGTTCAGCGGAAAGGTTGGTGCTGTTGGAACTGTCGCGGCTTGGAATTGAAGCGGATTTACAGTACGTGGGACAGGAGATGTGAGACAATCTCTTTTCGTCAATGGATGCTACAGCTTTGTGTTTGCATTCAACATTTAGCTTGAAGCAATTTGAATGTCATCACTGGACAATTCGGGGGCGATTGTGCTTTTTATGTGTCTGTAATGGGCATCATTTTCACAGCCCCGCTTTGTTCAGCGGAAAGGTTGGTGCTGTTGGAACTGTCGCGGCTTGGAATTGAAGCGGATTTACAGTACGTGGGACAGGACATGTGAGACAATCTCTTTTCGTCAATGGATGCTACAGCTAATCCAATTCCTTTCATCACTTTGCTTCTGTGAAATGTACATTTTTCCACTACGAGACTAATATAGGCGAATCCAATCGAGCTTTTTTTCATTTTTTATTTCCCCGTATTTGTTTTTTGTTTGTTTGTTTTTTTAATGAGGCAATTGAAAAAAATGAAGGGGATGGACTGTCTCCAAACTTAAATTTTCCTGTTTTTTTCACTTCAGGTCACTTTTATTACACCACTTTGAAGTACTACTTTTTTAATCAGTATGTTGACCAATAAGTCTACGTTGGCCGACAGTCTAACCTTGTTCCCAGTTGAGGTAATTCAGTGGCGATGAGTCGGCCCACTGCCAGCCTCCATTGATGTCCAGGTCGTTGAGGCCGATCCACAAGGCGGCGCTGTAGCCGGTCAACAGGCCTTTAAAGAAGAAGGAAAAAAAAAAACAACGACTACTTGTGAGACCTATCAGAAAAAGAGCTTCCCAGTTCTCGTTTTTTCCCAATAAATGTATATGTAATAGATATCAAGAGTGTTGAACTATTTTTATGCCGCGGGCCATATTGCAGTCTCGAGGGCCGTTAGAGGGCACAACAAATTTAAGAATGACTATTTTTTAAATTTGACGTCAAAAAAATAAATGCATAATAATAATAATAATAATAATAATAATAATATACATTTCATTCATAAGCGCCTTTCAAAACTGACAAGGGTACTTTACAGTCAGAGGATAAGTTTTTTTCTGTGGGTGAGCAGTGGCAGCCACACGCGACAGTGTTCAATCAACCCGGAAGTAACTCAAAGAGATAGAAAGCTCGCTAGCTAATAGATACAATAATAATAATACATTTCATTTATAAGCAACAGTTACAGGATAAAGTCGCTAATAGATAGCTACCTAGTGAGCGACATAGCTAGATAGCTAAACCATAGCTAGCTAGACAGCTAGCCAGCCAGCTAATAGATAGCTAATAGATAGCAAATAGATAGCTAGGTAGCTAGCTAGACTGTCATAAGTCTTCTTTCATAAGGAATTCTGTCAAACGGAAATTCCTTAATCCGGAAATAAAAACGTGTATAATAATGCGGTTTTAAAACTCCTTTCTTTGTGAATAACTGCTATTGTGGTTAACAAATGACAATTTGACATTTTGTTTGGGACTTTAGCAAACATCATGGAATTTCACAAGTTTAATTTGCTTTGGTGGGCTGAATAAAATGATGTGGTGGGCCAGATTTGGCCCCTGGGCCTTGACTTTGACACCTGCGATATATATGTAGTTTGTATGGGCAATAGTAACTATTGAAAATAAAACCAGATTACATTTCAATCATGAACACATTTACAGTAAAATGAAATGGCGCACACAAAACTGCTGGAATTTCACTGGTGGTCATAAAATGTCTCATAAATGGGTGGAGGACTGGAGATGATCAGAGTGGCCTCAGTGGGAGTTGGCAGGAGGTTGTGGGGGGGCGATGGAGGCGCTTTCCCCCTACTGGATATTTCCTTTATGTCATTTGGGTGTACGGGAGTCAAAAGTAGTCAACAAACCATTGATGTAGGTCTGCTCGTGCAGTTTGGTGACGCTGAGCAGGTCGGCTCCTTGCTGCTGGCAACTGATGCGGGCTTCGCTCCACGACAGCGACGCCTGGACGTTGAACTGGTAGCAACTGTCTGTCAGGGGGTCCGTGTCCCAGAAGGTCTCACAGCCGCCACCTAAATGGTTGATACATGCCAATTAAGTGAAATGGAACGAAAAAGGCGGTAGGTAATAGGCAGCGGTGGACCACGAGGGCCGTCAAGGCCTTCTCTGCTGGCCTAAAAATATCTGAATCAAAGACTGATGTTAATTATGTTTTGCCCATAAATTATTGTTAACTCATTCACTGCTAAATGATGTGCAAAAATGTGTCAACTCCAGTGCCAGGGTTATAGTCATTGTCAATTGAATTGTACGACCCGTAGAATATTGAGTTTTAGGACTACATAAACATTCAATGCAGCATAAGAAACCTTAAATTCCCTACTTTTATCAGATTAAAAAAGTTATTTCCTAAATTACATGGGTCTGGAGTTATATGAGCTTGAAATGAGGGCAGCTGTCCAAAATACAATGCAATACATACATATTGGTTTATATAGCGCTTTAACAACAGCTGAAGCTGGAACAAAGTGCTAACATGGAAAAAAAGGGAAATGTTGCCCCCTTGTGAAAGGAAAACATTGCAAAACAGTCTGGCCAGCGCTTTATCGGCAACCAAGTATGAAAAAAAACAAAACCCGAACAAATTCGGGAATGGCGCCCTATGTCATATTTTCAATTCCCAAATAAATTTGTGAATGGGTTAGCATCAAATAAGTGTTGATCAAAACTGCTAATCAATCAGATTTCGAGTTGGCGACACCAAGGCCTTCTTGCAGGCCTTATTTCCTGGCTAACGCTACCCTCTCGTGGACTTGTAGTAAATCACACCACTGTTTTTATGAGTCGCAGCTGTAGCTGCATAAAATACAGTAAAGTCTCGTTATATCGATATCGGATATATCGATAGTCCCGGTTATATCGATACTATTTCTATGCACGCACGGAGAAAATTACATGCAAACAGGGTCGGATATATCGATAGTCCCGGTTATATCGATATTTTTTCGGACTCCCTTGAATATCGATATAACGAGACTTTACTGTAGTTATTATTAATAATAATAATAATAATAATAATAATAATAATAAATTGTATTTTTAAGTGCCTTAACGGTTGGATTGATTCATACATAGCACTACGGAAGGCCTAGGTGTGAAATTCACGGTTCGAAACTGGTAATAGGAAAGAATACAGCAAAAAAAATTGAAATTCACAAGTGCAGATATGTGTAAAAGCCTAAATCTATTCTATAATATACTTTTCAAAAAATACATTTCAGGATGAGTAGTCTGGATTTTGGCCTGTTTTGCCGCCGCTTCTCTCTCGACACCGACGATGCTAAAAAGGATGACGAAAGTTTATTTTTTTCTCCATGTTCAACTCACTGTTGACGGGACAGAAGCCCCAGAGCTCATCTTGGGCGTAGTCGTAGGTGGTGGCGCACCACAGATGTCCGTCCTCGCGCCCGATGCTGGTACAGTTGTGAAACCACTGGCCGTCGTAAAGGAAAGGAAGGTCGCATGGGCGCCCGTTCGAGTTGCCCTGGATCGTGTAGACGTCTGAGGAGGACAACGTCAAGATGAGGCTTGTTTCAAGCTGCCAGTACGATTTTAAAAACAAAAACAAAAAATAAACTATGAATTCATTCACTGCCATTTACGCAAGCCCAAAAAAATTGATATACAGTGATACCTTGGCTTACGAACTTAATTAGTTACCAGACAGAGTGTGTAAGGCGAAAAGTGTGTATCCCAAAAATTAATTTCCCATAGGAAACCATTAAAATGTCAAAATCCGGTCCCCATAAAACACAATTTTCACATTTTCTAAGCCTTAAAACTACACAAAATATACATCATTTTATGTATAATAAATGTGCTATGGTTTTATAATGAAATAAATAAACTGTACAGTATAATAAAGTCGTTTTATTTACCTTTGTGATGGTCGTTGATGGCTTGATGGAATGGGGTGGCCGGTTTCATCACTATTAAAGACTTGATGAGGAAAGTAGCCTTCTTCTTTCACCATCTTGAGGGAAGATCCCTAGTAGGTGCGTTCTCTGTGATAATCGTATCTAGTTCCTCATAAATTGTGTTCTGTTTAGCTGGGTTGATAGCTTTTTGCATCAAGTGTACAGATGGCTTGTGCGGGTTGTTTGTGGAGCTTGATTTATGAGAATTTAAACCTTGCAGTCTACACTGCCTTTGAACTATCAAAGTTGAAACGAGTACAAATGTCACTGTTTTCTATCCATTTTGTCACCCTCTCTCTGTCGTCTGCCTGTCTCTTTAATGTTTAAACCACCTCCCCCCACTGCTGCGTTCTTGACCAATCACGTGGCTTTAACCGACGACTGGGGGCGGGGCATAGAGGACCAAAACAAGCCGGCAGCCATTTTCTGTTAGGAGAACGGGCTCGTTCGCAAACGACACATCACTCATTGTGGCAGCTCCGTGTGTATCCCGAAAAATAGTTCATATATCAAGGTAAAATTTTCATGAATTTAACGTTCATAAACCGAAAATTTTGTAAGCCAATGGGTTCGTAAACCGAGGTATCACTGTATAGATATATAAATAGATTTTTGGGCTTAAGTCTCTGTGGTTGGTATTGATATCCTCCACGATAACCCGATACCTTAAACTAAGAAATCTTGCGTGTTCTGTTACGTCCGTGTTTTCATATCAAATTTGACGTGTCAGACTTGACAAAGGTCACGCGCGATGTTAGTCAGACGAGGGAGAATGCGAGCCAGTGTGGGAGCCCAGGGAAAAGAAACCTTTGCTTTCTCTCTCGTTCCACTCTCGCTTAAATGTCTGCCCTACATTTCGCTCTTTTAAGTGTGCCTGCCCCTCCTCTTTCCTCTCCGCTGCCCTTTTTCTCACACTGCGCAGAAAAATGTGTGTACACTGTAAAAGTCTGTCGAAATGTTTAACTGGATTCATGACTGTCGCGCTGGTAAAGAGCTGTAACCAGTGATCTTCAAACCCTCTGAATAAGTATCTTATTTCATTTATTGTAATTAACTCATTCACTGCCAGACATGTGAAGAAATGTGTCCACTCCAATGCCAAGGTTTTTGTCATCGTCACTCGAATTCCAGGACACACAGAAGATTGAGTTTTAGGACTATAAAAACATTCAGTACAGCGTTAGTAAACCTTAGACTCTCTTCTTTCATCAGAAAAAAAGACTTAATTCCTAAATTATATGGGTCTGAAGTTATATCAGCTTGAAATGATGCATTACAATACAATAGCACATTTATTATACATAGAATAAGGTATGTTGTGTGTAGTTTTAAGGCTTATTTAGTTAAAAACTATATTTTATGGAAACCCGGGAACGGATTATTCCCATTTTAATGGTTTCCTATGGGATTTTTGTTTTGAGATACACACTTTTCGCCTTACACACTCTGTCTGGGAACCAATTAAGTTCGTAAGTTGAGGTCTCACTGTATAAGGAAGTGGATGGGAGTTGAGTGGTGCATTCAGGTGCGCTCAGTTTGGTAAAGGACTGATTTTTGGTTGTGAACGGAGGCATAAAAAACCTGAAATATTTGTTCGAAAACTAAGGTTTGACTGTATTTCATCAGCAATAATTTGTTTCAAAATATGAGCCAAATAGAAGAAAATATTTTCCTGTTGCACTTTGGAGTTTGTAGCATACGTACCGCGATACGTTTTGGCACACAGGTCTTGTTTTTCACCGTGCACGTTCCATTTGGAACTGAATGTGGACACCGTGGAGGGCGGGGACGCCTCATAGAACGAGGGCCAGGGCAGGTAATTTCGGAGATCCTCCAGCACTTGGCCGCAGCTCCACGTCCAGCGCACCTGAGAGGGTTGGCGGTCGCACGTGTACACGCTCAGATGGGCGCGTCCCGGCCCAGAGGCGGTATCGTTGCCGGCGGTCACGCCCAGGCACAACGAAGAGCCCAGGTTGAAAAGGCGACCGCGGGTCACCCACTTCCAACGCTGGCCGGCCTCCTGGCACGACGTGGACATCACCAGGGAGCGCTCACGCACCCCCAGGCACCCTCGGGTGCCCTCGTGGAAAAAGGCAAAGTCATTAGCGTCCGACGGCGCTGTGGAGAGAAACGAAGATCAATAGAGTGGATGAGAACATTCCATGGGAGCTGCCAGAGCGATCAATTCATTCGATAATGGACACGGGACAACCAAATAGAAACCGGTAAATAAAACGCTGGCACAACGGCAGAATGGAACAAAGTACATTTGTTCTTCTTTCCACTACACACTCATTCACATATGGTAATCCCCCGTTTTTCCTGCTTCATGGGGACCAGGACCACCCGCGATAGACGAAAATCAGAAAGCCTTTAAAGGACAACCAACGACTCCGGACAAGTTGTGTCCATAATTTGTAAAATCACTTCAAATGACTTCTACTGAGCGTATTTTACAAAGATTCCACGGCATATAGCTATATTTTACATTTTAAAACTCGCTCTGAATATTCAGGAAGTCTTGTTTTCGAGTTGATGATGATGCCTGACGTGACGTCACTGAAGGAACGCCCTTGACCGAGAAAGTGACACACAATGCATTCTGGGTACTTTGTTTGGTCTGAAAACATCGTGTTGATGGCGAAATTAGAAGGAAAAAAAAAACATAAATAACGCGATGGTGAATCGTTGTGTGTTGCACCAAGACTACTATTTGATACTAGCTGACACAAATTCCCAGCAGACAAATCCTGACTCCTCAAAATCAGACGGAAGTACTTCTTTAATCGATTGCAAACATTTATGCTTTCCTATTCAGAACTATTTTAATCATATTCATAACCGGATGAGTAACAAGAAAGCATCTTCTCCTAATCTGAAGCCATTGTTTTGATTCTACAGCAAGGCAAGACGTCCTGGCGTGACGTCACGAAAAAGGGGGCGGGACCTTCTGAAAGTCGGCATCTCTGAGGTCATTTTGAAGTAGTTTTGGGACACTAACTCGAACACTAACTAACTGTTTTGCAGCAAAATTGAAATGGGTGTAAGGGTGAAAAGATAAAAACAAAGTATTCTATGCGTAATAGAAATGTCAGAAGACTGCGCAAAAATGTTTCATAAAAGTAGTACATAGTGCAAGAATAAAAATACATTATTAAAAAGCACATTTGATATTTGTAACTGTTTTGAGTAGATAGTTATATAATATTAACTCACGTGATAAGACAGAGGGGGGTGCTTGCTGGGGCCGAGAAGACGCACTGAAACCACAAGTGAACCGCGAAGTACTTCATTCATAATGAATAACTCTCGGTAAAAGCCACTTAAAAAAAAAAAAAAACAATAAAAAGGTTGACATGTCGACTGGAGGATGCTTTTATTTGAACTTTTTAGAAGCAAGTTAGAAGCAAGGTCAATATTTTGATTCATTCTCTAACCCCCCGCCCCCCCCATCGCATAAAAAAAGAAAGTTAGTCGTCATGAGGTGTGGGGATTGACCATCACTTGAGCTATCTGGCTATCTAGCTGGATATCTGGCTACCTAGCTAGCTGGCTATCTAGCTGGCTACCTAGCTAGCTGTCTAGCTGGCTACCTAGCTAGCTGGCTACCTCGCTAGCTATCTATTTGCTATATATTAGCTATTTAACTAGCGATCTGTTAGTTATCTATTAGCTAGCAAGCTAACTTTCTGTCTATTTGAGTTATTCCGGGTTGAGTGAACGCTGGCGCGTGTGGCTGCCACTGCTCACCCACAGAAAAACGTATCCCGTGACTAAAAAGTGACCTTGAGAGTTTTGAAAGGCGCTTAGAAATGAATTGTATTATTATTATTTATTATCCTTCGCTTTGTGAATGTATTAATACTAATTTTGGCATTAGATGAGAGCTGTTTCTCATAATTTGATTTACAGTACTGACCTCGCCTAGGATGAAAAGTGAAACGCGAAGTAACGAGGGATCACGGTAATCAATGTACACATACGAAATGTCTCCACCTACAGGCCATCAGGCAGAATGCACCTGATGAACTCAATGACCTTTGTTGTCTGCTGGCTCTAAAAGAAAAACGTCTACTTTTTTTAAAAAAATGGTTTTTCTCTCATTTCTTTCTCTTTACAATGTTGGTTTTCGCATAGTTGAGGCCACAGTGTGTGTTAGTGTGTGCAGCACAGACAAAAGAAGGGGGGGGGGAATAAAAAGACATTTAAAATACTAAAATATCATCATCCACATATTGCAAAATATGCAGCGTGAAGGAGCCGGAAATAAAAAAGATGACCAAAGTGTGACCCTCAGCATTCCGACCCAGCAGGCTCCCGCGAGAGGCCAGGAAGTGAGGAAGCAAGGAACCATCGCTGCTTCACTAGTTACTTTGTTGCGACACTTTGGTCTCAGTAGTCCATCTGAAGCTCCCCCAATTAGCTTCCTCTAGAGATAATAAAGTCGCACCGTAAAGGCAGCCTTCAATCTCTGTGGGAAACGAGCAACACACATGTTGTCGTTGGCCCACTTTGCTTTCATCTTTTCTACTTTATTTGACTTTGGTCTCGCGTGGTAAATTATTTCAGGAAGTGGTCGAAACGGGAGAACCACCATTAGTTTCCGACTTGGCTGGTTTCTGCTAATGCCGATTTTAGGGGAGGTGTGCGTTAAGTGGGCTGAATATTCACATGCTTGACAATTTTACATCTTTTATGTGGCAAGTCTGACAAGGAAATATTCGAACACAAAGATCGAATCGGCACATTTAACAAAAATATTTCCGAAGTGTACTTAAAGCGTCGCTGTGTTGCGTTCAATGAACCAGACATGAATGGGACAAGCGAGCGCTTTTGAAGTAATTGGGAGAGGGGGAAAACCCTCAAGAAACGGCAATGTGGCAAACCTACAAGAAAGAAAATAATAAATAATGAAGAAACACTTAATGCTCCCGAGCGCACTGTATGTAAGCTGTTTAAATTCTTTAGTGGCAGGAATTTGGGATGACTTTGTTGAGAACTGGACGACAAGCTACAGATTCAAGCAAGCCGGTGTGAGAGCAGGATCACAAAACAAACAAAATGGAGGGATGATGAAATACGGAGCAACAAAGAACTACCCAAAGATTTGTATTAAAAGAGGAAAAAAACATTTAATTTGTGTTTTTTTTCTGATAAATAGCCGCAATAAAAACAGAGAATTGTAATAACAATAATGATAATTTTAATTACATTTTTTAAAATAATAATGAAGACCTGACTTCTATTGAAAAAAACCTGTTGTATAGATTCATAAATTCATCATTTCAATATGGCATTTTCTCCAAAGTATAACAATGATCACATTCAAAGTATTCTTTTGTTCAGATTCTATTGTGTTTTGAGTGCACAGTTAAAAGACAACCGACGCCTCCGGACAAGTTGTGTCCATAATTTGTAAAATGTCTTCAAATGACTTCTACTGAGCGTATTTTACAAAGATTCCACCGCATATAGCTATATTTTACGTTTTGTATTTTACGTTTTAAGACTCTGGTTGAATATTCCGGATTTGTATTTGAATATCCTTGTTTTAGAGTTGGTGACGAGTCCGAGTTGGTGACGTCACTGAATGAACGCCCCTGACCGAAAAAAGGACACATTGTAGCAGTCCTTCCATCCCGTCAATATATTTTGCTGTACTTGTTTGGTCTGAAAACGTCATGTTGCACCAAAAAGAGCCAGAAGAGGGTGACCAAGCTCCATGTAAGGAATTTATCAGCCTGTGGAAATGGGCTGGTTACTTCCTCACACGCAGCTTGGTCGCCATTTTCTGCCTCTTTTTTGGTGATACATTTCCCCCCAATGTTGCCTCAAAATGACACGGAAGGACTTCTTTAATTGATTGCAAACATGTATGCTTTCCTCTTCAGAACTATTTGAATCATATTCATAACTGGATGTGTAACAAGAAAGCATATTCTCCGAATCTGAAGCCATTGTTTTGATTCTCCAGCAATGCAAGACGTCTTGGTGTGACTGGGGGCGGGACTTTCTGAAAATGCCCAATTTGCAGCTCAATTTTTTTTGCAGATTTTGGACACTTTAAGTCATTTTTATTGGTGTTTTGCATTTGAATATAAATATCATAATGCGTTTTTTTGGGGTATTTTAGATGCTATAAAACGTTTTTCTGATGTCAGTTGGGAAACAAAAAAGTGACGTCGGTTGTCCTTTAAGCCGTGTTGTCATATTTTCGGCATGCTGTGCAGATGTAAAAAAACAACAAAAAAGAGCTTTGCTAGTTAGTTGTTGGAGAATAACAGAAAGCAGCTGCAATGAGTCACACCGCGCATCCCGTTTGTCACACAATATCTAAACAGTTGATATTAAAATGTCTCCAAAAGCTTCCGGGAACATAATGGAATGGTGACGGGGGGCGAATGTATCTGTATTCGTTCCTCCCCAATTTCACGGTGGGGATGACGGCACCCCCCCCCCCCCCCCATTGCTTCCAACGCCAGCCCCCCACCCCTTGTCTAACGTGGATGTACAGCGGCCCTAAACCGTTCCCGCAGAGGCCCGAAAAGGACACGATTCCTATTGTGAAACTAAGCATGCGATTGAGTGCGGCGCCTGGCCACTGTGGTTTTAGCTCTCAGTGACAATTAAATATTCGGAGCCAAAAACGCCTTTCAGCCACAAAAACACATCACTTCCATTTAGGATGCCGCATATTTTGTTGTTCCATTGTCATAACTTTGGTACCTTATGAGGGAGCACATAACTCCTACACTGGAATCTTATACATTTTAAGTGTTCTTTTTAAGATCCTATGATTTGTTTTCAGTTTTTAAAATGTATTATTATTATTATTATTATTGACACATAAGGACGTTTTTGGAATTTGGGGACTATAACAGTGTCAATGAAATAATTGATTTTGTGCACAAATAAAGCCGTCAATCACACATGAGTAGCCTGTTAATGTAACCGGAAATGCAGGTCACGGCTCTTTGCAGGGGGGCGTATGGAGGGGGGAGGTTAGTGAAATGACAAGTCCCTCACTTCCGTCACATTCAAATCAGGCCAGAAAACGCAATAGAGCACAAGTAAAATGGCAAATTGCAAGACAGAATTAGTAAATATTCTTCCAACAGGAAGTTGGTGTTGACTGTCAAATTAAAATACAAACAGAGTGATACTGTTTGCATTTACAAAAGGCAACAGAACTTGGCTAACATATATTGGAAGCATACACGTGCAATAGCATCAATAGCAGTCTGTTATTTAGTTACAAAATACTGACAGGCATATACATATTCTCCTCTGGGGAAAACCGAATTATATTGAAGCGGACTCAATTGAAGTCGCTGTGAATTTTTTCTTCTTTGTTGGTTTTTTAGAGTAGCACTCTGCCATCTGGTGGCCAGTTTGTCACACCGGAAGAAGCCATGTTTTTTTGGTTCTGAATTATTCAGAGAATTATTAGTGAGCACAATGAATACTAAATGCATCAAATTATTAGAAAATAGTTTTTAAATAACCACGTTTGTGGGCAAGGCCACGTAAATTAAAACCATACATTTTACATGACTTAATAGACAATAATGAATCGCATAGGTTTTATAAACTAACAGAATTTGTAAACTGTAGTGACGAGCAAATTTTGTTGAGAATATTTTGAGTGTAAACTAAATTAAAATAAAGCATTACAGAATACCGTTTCGTAATGAGTGGGTTCTCTCTACTGTATTTCTCTTCCGTCTTTTTTCGTGCTTTATCTGCAAAATTGTCAGCCTTTCATTTTTCCAAGGCATGAAAATGTGAGCACTGTATAAAATGGTCAGCGGATTAAAGAATGGCCATACTTTGCCCACCATGGAGCTAAACTCTCGAACAAACCACACACACAAAAACACACCCCCTCCCCCCCCTCCTTCTTTCATGCACATCTGGTTCCACTCACTCTATGGCTTTTTGGTTCGTGGCAAATGAAAAGCAGAAAATCCACAATGAAATACCTCTCCAAAAACTATATTTTCACACGAATAAGACACATTCCACTCACACGTATTGGAGACTGAATGACACGTGGAGCGAAATAAGAAGTTAAATGCTCACCCGTGGCGCTCCACGTCACGTCCACGCCGAGCAAAAGCAGCAGCAGCAGCAGAGAAGACAAAGTGCATCGCTGGAATAACCGGTGCCGATCGGTCCATTTTGTTGCCGTCGTTGTTGAATCTCGGCGCCGCTCGTCGTCGCCGTGCATGCTCTCAGCTGTAGTCCTTACGCAGGCGCACTCACTCACGCACGCAAGCACAAAGAAACGGTGTTTAACGGGGAAACACACGCAAAGAGTGGGGAAAGTGACACAAATATTACACCCCAATAAGTTTGAACCGTCTACTGCCCTTTCTCGAGCAGATGAATGGAGCTGCGTCAACACTGCGTGTGTTCGCGCGTGTGTATGTGTGCGTCTCTCAAAATAAGGACTGGGGACGCCCAGTGGCCACTCAGAGAAGACGCAACACACACACGATTTGCTGACAATCACTGCTTTACAGTAATCCCTCGTTTTTCGCGGATAATGGGGGCCATGACCACATGCGATAGATAAAAATCCGCGAAGTAGTTATAATAGTAACCCACGTGATAAGATGGAGGGGGCTACAGCTATATACAAAACATGAGTCATTCCGATTTTTTTTTAAATTCTAACAGTTTTTTTTCCCGTGAAAATGATGCACTGAACCCGCAATAAGTGAACAGCGAAGGGGCAAGGGATCACCGTACTCCGTTCTGTGAAAATATTAATACTCATTTTGGCATAAAATGAGAGCTGTTTGTCATAATTTGATGTAGTTACCTCATATAGAATGGGGAGTGGTCTTTTGTTGACAAAGTGCTGCTTGTTTAATTTTGAATATTGCTTTGTTTTATTTTTTGGGACTGAAGAAAAAAAAACATATACCCAATAAGAAAAATCATTGCTTTATCATCATTTCTACTATCATGCATTCTTCTTAAATAAATAGAACTTTACTTTGTTTACACCAAAAATACAAAATCCCTCTATAATTCTTTTATGAAAGGGACTTCATTATTAAACTTACAGTGTGACTATTTTGAGCCCTCCAAAATGGCCACCAAGTTCTCGAAGAATAAATGCCCCTGCAACCCCCCCCCCCCCCCCGTAAATATAACTACTCCGATCCAGTAAGACTAAGATAACTTTTGAATACATATATGACATGTGGAACGGACGTTTAAAACAATTAAAATGTGAAACAATATTTGTATTGTGAGACACACTGATTTCAGATTTCCTTGAAGGCAACATCAAGAGGGATCAAAACACAGATATGCAAATGACAGTACCCACCTCCAAACCCCGTTCCCTCTCTTCCGCCGTCAGAGCTCTTGGTGTTCCTCTTGGAAGAGTGACGTGACACTTTGACGTGACACCTACTCCCAATTTATTGATGAATCTGTTAAAACTCACAATATACTGTATTGAATTGAATCTTTTCACAGGCCTGCTGTCTCTAAAAATGATTCTTTGGAGTCAGACTAAGAAACTAATAAAGTCAAAAGCACATGTTTGAAACAGTTTTTTTAATGGTTGATGCAACGTCCTGCTAAGGCCCAACCCCCCCAAAAAAGTACTAGAAGGTCAATCAGTCCTTTGCATTTTTTTTAAATGACTGAAAATTGAATTCAAACATACCTAAATAAATATGTGTGTTTGTTGTAGGAAGTCAGGGGGGAGGGGACAAGGTGTAGAAGGCCAGCGGGGGGTCAACAAAAAAAAAAAAAGAGTTCTATTTAAAGGCAATGTGAAAGAGGGGGGATGGAGGTAAAAGAAAAGTTAAAAGTTTCGCGATAAAAACGCTTTTGCGCTTCTCGAAAAAAAATCCAGAAGAGGAAATGGGGGTGGCAGAGAGGTGGCGATTTTGTTTGTTTCTTTGGGGGTGGGGGCTCCTTTCACTCCATGTCAGCATTGGGGAACTGAGGAGGAATGGCGCCACCATCTGGTTAAAAGCTTTGGTTACAGGGCTGACGGGGTGATGGCGGTGAAGGGCTTCTTGTGTGATGGCCTCGTTGTCAGAGCGCGCGCATGTGCACACAAACTCTGGGATATCTATGATGTTTGGGTTGGGTGGGGGTACTTGGAACGCAAAAAAAAAAAAAAAAAAAAAAACGTCCACCAGAAGGGGCTTCAAGCATGGATTTGCGAGCAAGGGGGACAAAAACAGTCTCGTCCTTATTGGTCAAGCTGAAGCGTTTCTGGACTTTTAATAATTTTTTTTAACTATTTTGTTTTTAAAGCAGGAAACCCCAAATGCCGCAGGCCACCTTAACTTCCGGGCTTTCACACCAACCACCAGCAGTGGTAAAGGAGTTGATACCTCTTCTCAAGATGGCTGCTATGAGTAGGCGGGTGCGTTTGGCGGGGTCTCAGTTGGAGGCGCTGCTGTTTGAGGAGCTGGACGTGGAGGCCACCGCCATGGCCGAGTTGCCCGAGGAGGCCACTGACTTGCGGATATGCGGCATAAGGAAGGGGTCGTTGGACAGCTGGTGCACATCGATGCGGTCCTCCTTCCGGTACACTAAACAGCGTCGGATGAACGCCTGCAGGTGCACCAAAGCCAAAACGTGAAGATTGAAAAAAACACACAAAAAACAAAAGGAGAAGAAATATGTCTTACTTTAGCTTCTGGTGTGACGACTGGTTTGGGCGGGAATTGCACGTCGGTGGCCTTCAGAATGGTGTTCTCCTGCAGGATGTCCTGCTGAGATTGGTTGTGGCCGAAAGGCTTCACGGGGAAGAAAAGAAACATTCACCGTATAATCACTGAATCGATCGAGACACGAAAAAATGTCTAAATAAATAAAGCCTACCAAACAACATCCTTTGCAAATAAAAAAAAGGTGTCACAACAACAGAGGATGGACTTCCCGAGGCTGCTGGAGAAACATGGCCTGCCACAGGAGGTGCTACGACATTTCTAAACAGTAGTCATCGAATCAATCCTGTTCTCTTCCATCACGGTTTGGTTCGGGGCGCCACAAAAATGGACAAAATCCGACTTCAACGAACGGACAGTTAGGACGGCGGGAAAAAAAAAATCATTGACACCACCCTACCCACTCTCGAGTACTTGCCCATTGGAAAAACCAAGATAAGGGCACAGAAAATCCTCCTGGACCCTCCGCACCCTGCCCACCACCTTTTCCAGCTCAGACAGGCATTTAAACAGCTTCTTCCCCCAAGCCATGAAAAATATAACTGTATAGCCTTTATTAGTGTGCTTCATACTTAGTTGTCATGTCTTTTTTATGATGATACAAGTGCAGCGTGATCAATAAAGATGATTCAGAATCAGATTCTGACGATACACAGCAACGTCAATTTTAATTCGACCAAATTGTTCAGGGCCCCAATGCAATAAATTGTCATCATGCCAATTTCACAACCCAGACTGCTTCTAAAACGTGTTCCTCACCTTACGACCATACAAGCACTGGTAGAAAATGACCCCTACGGACCACACGTCCACCTTGTTGGAGATTTTGGGCGGCTCTTTTCCGACGACGAAACACTCAGGCGGCAGGTACCTGAAAGTGAAAATGGCATGAGAACAAAAGTTTCAAAACATTGAAAGTCGCTTTCATCTCACCAGTACGTGCCGGCCCCCTGCGACGTGAGCTCCATGCCATCTACGGAGTTGTAACTGTCGTCATCCATGATCTTGGAGAGGCCGAAATCTGTGATCTTGATCTCGCCACATGCCGTGCCGTTCACAAGCAGGATGTTACCTGAATCATTGGGACATTTTAACACCGACCATATGAATCATAACGACAAACAACTCTTTGCATGTCATCTTCTGTGTTGGCAAAACTAAAGATATTTAATAAATAAACAAATAAAAAAATGAATAAACAAGTGAGTTATCATAAGTAAGTATAAGTAAGGATAACTAAATCTATAAGTATAAGTAAAACTATAAGTAAGTATAAGTATGTAAGCATATGTATAAGAAATAATAATAATACATTTAATTTATAAGCGCCTTTCAAAACTCTCAAGGTAAGTAAGTATAAGTATGTCAGTCTATGTAATAATAATAATAATAATAATACTACATTTCATTGATAAGCGCCTTTCAAAACTCTCAAGGACACTTTACGGGTGAGCAGCGGCAGCCACACGCGCCAGCGTTCACTCAACCCGGAAGTCTATGTAAGTATGTGAGTCTATGTAAGTATGTAAGTATAAGTAAGTATAAGTACATTAAAGTCTCGTTGTATCGATATTCTCGGGAGTCGGAAAAAATATCGATATAACCGGACTATCGATATAGCCGATCCTGCGGGCATGTAATTTTCTCCTTGAGTTCATAGAAATAGTATCGTAATAAGCAGTACTATCGATATAACGAGACTTTACTGTATAAGTAAGTATAAGTCTGTAAGTATTTAAGTATAAGTAAGTATAAATAAGTATGCAAGTATAAGTATATGAAAGTATAAGTAAGTATAAGTAAGTCAATGAAAGTACAAGTAAGTATAAGTAAGTATGCTGTGTTAGCTATCTATTAGCTAGCTAGCTTTCTATTCATTTGAGTTACTTCCGGTTTGAGTGAACGCTAACGCGTGTGGCTGCCGCTGCTCACCCACAGAAAAAAAACTTATCCTGTGACTGTAAAGTGACCTTGAGATTTTTGAAAGGTGCTTATAAATGATTATTATAAGTATTAGTCAGTCAGTGAGTCAGTCAGTGTTTGCAAGACTTTCCCCAAACTAACCAGGATGGACATATATAGGCCTATCTGAAAAAAAAGGCGGCAGTAACTTCTGACCTGGTTTAAGGTCGTAGTGGATGATGGGCGGCCGGATCTCGTTGAGGTACTTGAGGGCGTTGACAATCTGCATGATGATGGAGCGACCTTCCTTCTCGGACATCAGCTTGTGCTGTTTCAAGTAGAAGTCCAGGTCGTTGCCCTCGCAGTACTCCAGGACTGTGCAAAACCTGACACCCCCCAAAAAAGAAAAAGAAATAAATCAATTAATAAAATAGATTGATGATGAAGAAGACAACGTTGCTCCAAATTGTATCTCCGGAAACAACATAAGTAGACTTTACGAGTCTGTGTCGAGCGAGAAGTAGTCGTAGAGTTTAACTATTCGCGGGTGGTCCAGCTCTTTGTGGATTCTGTATTCTCTGCATGCGTGTCTGAAACAAAACAAGGACAAACGCGGGTTTTGTAACACAAAGGTGGGGAAAATCCTGGTTGATGGGCGTTGCTCTGTCACTCACTTGTGGTAGTTTTCCTTTTTCTCATCCCTCCAGTTTTTGTTGAGCTGGTGGATTTTGACCGCCACGTACCTTTGCTCCGTTAAGTCAAAGGCCTGAAAGAGAACATTTAAGGAGGGGATACTTTAAAGGACAACCGACACCTCCGGACAAGTTGTGTCCATAATTTGTAAAATCACTTCAAATGATTTTTACTGAGCGCATTTTACAAAGATTCCACCGCGTATAACTATATTTTACGTTTTAAGACTTGCGCTGAATATTCAAGAAGTCTTGTCTTCTCCGAATCTGAACTCTCTGAAGCCGTTGTTTTGATTCTGGAGCAAGGCAGTGTGTGACCAATAGTGACGTCACGAACAAGGGGCTGGGACTTTCTGAATCTGCCCGATTCCGAGCTAATTTTGTGGCAGTTTTGGGACACTTTAAGTCATTTTTATTGGTGTTTTGCATTTGACTAAAAATATCAGCCTGCGTGTTTTGGGTATTTTAGATGCTATAAAACGTTTTTCTGATGTCAGTTAGGAAACAACAAAATGGTGTCAGTTGTCCTTGAAGTTGAAGGAAGAGAGGTCTTCTTCATTTAGACTACAACATTCTGCTAACAGTGGAAAACTTTACAATGAGGGAAAAAATAAAATCTGCTGAATATTTAAGCCTCAGACCTCACGTGAGATTTCAGTGGTCAGACGAGACTACCGTTACTGTTGGAGAATTGACCGATTTGGGTTTCAGTGCTTTTTGGAAGAATGAATTTCTCTCACTTTGTACACTTCGCTGAACCCCCCGCGTCCGAGTAAATGAAGAAGCAGGTATCGGTCGTTTAGCGTCGGGTGGTCTTTGAATCTGCAAGAAGGGGAAAAGGAAGGTGAGTATCCAAGCAACACATGAGGCAGGAGGAGGGGGGTTGCGAGGAGGGTCATGGGGAGGAATCGTACTGGGAATTATCCTCGTTGTGGATTCTTTTGAGCTCGCGAATGTGCAAGTTGCGGACTCGCTCCAACCTCTCCAGCTCCGCCTGGATCTCAGCCTCCTCCTGCAAAAAAAAAAAAAAAAAAAAAAAAAAAAAAAAAGTGGGCAAAGATGCGTCGCCGTGCATTTGGCACCGCCCTACGCACTCTCGAGGATTTGCACACTGCAAGAATCGAAAAAAGGCAGCGGAAAATCCTATTGGACCTTCCGCACCCTGACCACCACCTTCTCCAGTGACTCCGCTCAGGCAGGCGCTACCGATCCATATGTGGTAAATCCAGCAGACATATTAATAATAATAATAATAATAATAATAATACATTTCATTTAGCGCCTTTCAAAACTCTCAAGGTCACTTTACAGTCACAGGATAAGTTTTTCTGTGGGTGAGCAGCGGCAGCCACACGCGCCAACCAGGAATAACTCAAAAAGATAGAAAGTTAGCGAGCTAGCTAATAGAATGCTAGATAGCTAATAGATAGCTAATGTTTCCTGACTTAAATTTGCTAATAGCTTCTTACCCCGTCGGCATTAACTCTAAACTGTAGGCCAAAAATAACTGTATAGTACATTTTTTTTATGATGATACTAGTCCAACGTGTTCGACCAGAGACAAATTCCTTGTGTGTTCTACATACTTGGCCAATAAAGATAATTCAGATTCTGAGTGAAGCTTTACCTTCTTAAGATGGCCTAATCTTAACTTGAAAATTTCCTCCTGCTCGTGGTACTCGGCCTGCGATAACCTGTAACAAGAAAACAAATCCTAAAAAAGTGACCAAATAAATAAATTGTTAAAAATCAGCATTTGCATACGCTTCGCTTTCCGTCCCGTTGGCTTTGCTCTTGCGTTTGTTCTGTTCCAAGTTGGGCGGCGGCGTTTGGGCCATGGAGGGTGGCTTGCGCTTGGCCAGCAGTTTACGTTGCCTCTCGATATCTTCTCGCTGAGAGTTGATGCGCTCTTGTTGCCTGCAGAGGGGGGACACATAATTGTGGCTCTGGCATCCGTGCACCTTACCATTCCGCTTATACCAGGTGGCTTGCGAGCCATACATGGCTCTTTTGATGATTTCATCTGGCTCGCCGATAAAACTAAATACATATTCTCACTTTTTCACTGTTCATTTCCTGTTTGGGCGGCAGTTGGCGGAAAGCACAATTTTGATTGGATGATTGATAGAGATTAGACAGAATAAGAAGTTATCATATTTAAAAGTTTCATGCTGTTATACGCTTAGTCAACATGTGTGACTCGAATACACAATTGAAGCACAGACAACCTGGGGTCAATCTGAGGTCAACAGACACAGCAAGTTAAACTGTCATCTTCATTTAGGAGATCTGGCCTTGGACAGAATTTAGGACTTGGGAAACTCCTTTATCACCGAAGCACTTTACGACTTCAAACTCCTTCACAGGAAGAGCTCATTAGCCAGGTTACAAATTTATCAGTTCATGGAAGAGACAATGCTTTATTGCTTCCAGCTGTTCGCGCTTAGAACGCTCAGGGGTGTGGTATTCTAACTATGTTTTACTAATGTATCACTTAAATTTGCATATACTCTCAATAAATAGCTTGGCAGAGGGCTGCAGAATCCGGCCGTCTGTCATGAATGGCTTCGTCTCCTGCTGGCAGCAAAGAAAATCTTTCTGGGTCCAAGCCTTCGTCCACAGAGTCCGATCGAACACCCCTGGCTTATACGGTCGTCTCTTGGTTCTAATTGCACGTCGCCGCTTACTTGATGAGGTTCTGGAAGGCGTAGCCGTCTGTCCACTGCTCGGTGAAAGACGCTCCGTGTCGGACGGTGGTGAAGTGGCCCAGTCGAAGGCGGTCTTGCATGCTTTTGTCCCGGCACGCCATCTTCTCCTGCTTGGACTGTGGCGGAAGACAAAAGACCAAACAATCAATCAATCAATTAATCAGTCGCAGGTTCTCCGCGCGAAGGCGTGGGAGTGGCGGTGAAGCGGTTCGGGGAAGTGGGGATTTACCTTTTCAATCAGCAGCTTCTTGGACATGGTCACACACTTATTTAAGCGCTCTTTGTATCGCTCCAGCATCCTCTGCTGCTCGTCGATTTGTCTCCGCAGGTCACAGTTTGCCTGCGACACACAAATAAGAGGAAAGTCAAAATAGGAATTTCCGAGGAATCTTGTTGGGGGGGGGGGTTATTTTTTTTACCCGCAGCAAATCGTCAATACGTCCCTCCTTCTTCTCCAGGTCGGAATTCTTGTTGTTTTCCATAGCGATTAGCCTCTCGATGGTAAGGTCGGACTATAAGGTGCAAAAAGAGGGCGGGGAGATGAAAAAAAGGGGGGTGATTTTGGTAATAACAGAAAAATCAATTACCGTATTTTCCGGTGTATAAGTCACACCCAAACGCCTTGATTTCCTTCCAAAGACGACCCTGTGCCTTATATGCCATTGCACCTTATATGTGAAGTCATATTGAACCCATACAGGTCTTGAAACTACTGTCAGCAGCCACCGATTCCATCCCCCCAACTGTAGAAGAAGTAGTGCGTAACCCCAACCTCCACTGCAGCACCTTATAAT
Organism: Hippocampus bargibanti; assembly: GCF_051943395.1. Taxonomy (NCBI): domain Eukaryota; kingdom Metazoa; phylum Chordata; class Actinopteri; order Syngnathiformes; family Syngnathidae; genus Hippocampus; species Hippocampus bargibanti. The sequence goes on along the minus strand of NC_142750.1, from coordinate 5,407,181 downwards.
GAGGTGTGCCTTATATTTGGAAAACCTCTATATATTTATATTTGGAAAACTTTTTTCATTCTTTAAAGGTGCGCCTTATAGTCCAGTGCACCTTACTGTATATATGGAAACAGTTTGAAAATACACCATTCATTGGGGGTGCGCCTTATACTCTGGTGCACCTTATACACCAGAAAATACGGTTCAAGGAAGGGTCCTCAGAAAGTACCTGCGTGGCTTTGTGGATCAAGTAAAGGGCGACTGGTTTCAAAGAGCATGACGAGTGCTCTGTGTTGGCCGAGCCTACAGACGACGGGCTTCCCTGTTGCACCTGCCAAATAGGAAACATAACATAAGAACATAAAAATGCTCTTTATTAGCATTTTTGCAACATTTACTCCTGATTTTAGAATGAGGAGGACGATGATTTTTACAAGACGAGTTTATGAAAATGTGACTAACTCATTCGCTGCCATTCCCAAATTTATTCGGGAATTGAAAAATGTGACGTGGGGGTGCGCTTCCGGAATTTGTTTGGGTTTTGTTTTTTCTTGCAGTGGGGGTGCCGATAAAGCGCTGGACAGACCTCTGGCAATGTTTTTTCCTTCAACGAGGGGGCAGCATTTGCCTTTTGTCCATGTTAGCACTTTGTTACAGCTTCAGCTGTTGTTAAAACGCTATATAAATCAATATGTATTGTATTGTATTTTGAACAGCTGCCCTCATTTCAAGCTCAGATTACTCCAGACCCATATAACTTAGTAATTAACTCTTTTTTTTCTGATGAAAGAAGAGAGTCTAAGGTTTCTAACGTTTATGTAGTCGTAAAACTCAATATTCTGTGGGTCCTAGAATTTAAGTGAAAATGGCAAAACCCTGGCACTGGAGTGGACACATTGTCTGGCAGTGAATGAGTTAAACACTAAATCTGTAACAGCGACAACTACGCAAATGCGGTCAGAAAAATGTCAAAAGAACTCTTCGTGACCCCCCCCCCCTCCCGGCTACGACCAAGTGGGGAAGTATCAACACGGCAGGTAAGAAAGAAAATGGTTGCCCAGAGCACAGACGCTCACCGTGACCGGCGGGTTGGAGAGGGAATGCTGCGGGGAAGAGCGGATCACCGGTGGGATCCCCCTGGCGGGACTGGCACCGGGACCGCTGCCTCCCGCAAACTAGACCGCAGCAAGAAGTTGAAAGAGAAAACGAGAGACAGGAAAGGGGTTGAGCAGGAAAAAGGATGAAAGGAGGCCAAAACGAGAAGAAGTTTTTGACGCTCACCTCAAAATAATCACTAATTTTATGCCCCCTTGTTCCTGCTTTGCCTGATGAGAAAAGACAAACTGGGTTAGTGGACAGATAAAAATGTAGACACCTAAACAGAAAAATTCCTTTTACCCACTGCTACTACAGACGCTCCCCAACTTACGAACATTTGAGATACGAATTACGGTACATACGAAGATTTTTTCAGGTATGTCGAAAAATGTTTGGACAGAGATGCTATGAATTAGATGTTGTATTGTGTGGGCAGGGAGGAAATAATAATAATACATTTCATTTATAAGCGCATTTCAAAACTCTCAAGGTCACTTTACAGTCACAGGATAAGTTTTTCTGTGGGTGAGCAGCGGCAGCCACATGCGCCAGCGTTCACTCAACCCGGAGTAAGTCAAAAAGACAGAAAGCTAGCTAGCCAATAGAATGCTAGATAGCTAATAGATAGCTAGCTAACTAGATAGCTAATATGTTTTGTGACTTGAAGATTGCATCAGTAATTGAATGTATCGATTGACGCGTGTTTCTGCATATATATATATATATATATATATATATACACAGTAAAGTCTCGTTATATCGATATTCAAGGGAGTCCGAAAAAATATCGATATAACCGGGACTATCGATATATCCGACCCTGTTTACATGTAATTTTCTCTGTGCGTGCGTAGAAATAGTAGCGATATAACCAGGACTATCGATATATCCGATATCGATATAACGAGACTTTACTGTATATGCAGAAACACGCGTCAATCGATGAATTTCATGATGACAAATGACACATTTTTGGACTGGTTTTCACTTTTCTAACCTCTCACAAAAGAGGATTTTTTTGCTGTATTTATTCTAAGTCAAGGCCCCCCCTACAAAATAAAATGACGAATCAGAGATCCCTCTTCCCAGTTGATGCTCCAGGAGGACGCGATGCATAACAAAAAGTAGCTGTCATTTTTCACCCAGCAGCTTCACAAATGGCTTACTGAAGGCCACAAGGACATATGTTGTTGTACTACAGGTGGTGTGAATTTATTTTACGACTGTTCGAGCATTTGTGTTCACTACTTCCCCATTCAGTGTTTGACTTCAACATACTGTACATTTCATATAAAATATAGCACTGAAGTAACTTACGAACAAATTCACCCCACGAACGATCGCTCGGAACGTATCTCGTTCGTAAGGTGGGGAGCCAGTGTATTTAAATCCCGTAAAACCGTATCAGCATCTGTGTTGAAATGAACAGTTCAACACAGATGCTGTGTTGACACTTTCTCACCTTGGCTGCCATCAAAGTGGTCCGCTTTCCGTTTTCGGACTCTTTGATCATTTGCCTTTTTCTCCGGAGTCTGCGTGGAGTGAAATGAGTCCATTGGTTACAGTCGTGGATTTAATGGATACTGTCCAAGTAAATAATCAGCAAAGCAGAAGGAATGAATTACGAACCTCAAGCTCCTTGTCGCTGAGCGAGCCCACGCTGCACAAACTCTGGTTGGACGACTCATTCTGACTTTGGCCCGAGCCCTGGTAAGAAAAGACATTTTATCACCCAGGTGTAATTTGGTTTAACATTGCGGATCGGATGCTGTGAGCGCAAACTGGTGGAAACTGTTTTTAAAAAAAAAAAATGGAGGCTGCCTTGTTGCTACGGGCGACCGTGTGATGCCTCTCTGCTCTTCTCCACCTTGTCACTCAAACAAATCACATCAGAATTCCGCAGGCACTGCCCGATGTGGAGGGGGAGAGAGCGACTTTGTCATTCAGAGCACACAAGCGCTCTCTCACTGAACCTTCCCTAAAATGGCTCCCTTAACACTAGACTTGCCGCCAAAGATGTATTTCACTGTCACGTTTACAAAAAACAAACTGAATAATTAAAAAAAAAGAAATCAGCTTATTACTGGGAATTACCAATCACTTCATCAGACTTTTATCAACAGAAAAAGTGCTCAACATTTTACTTACTTTTTTTAATTGCACAAAACTTCAAATATATCTTTTATGACTCAATATGAAGATAAAGGTCAAGAATAAAACATGTTTGTGACATCAGACTTTTCGGAAGAAATACCTAAATGTAAATTTCTTTGATTACTAGACGCCTCCTTAACACATACAGCAGCTCTCATCAAACAGGGGTGGCATAGGGCCGCCATTTTCTCTGCGGCGCCAGCAGCCATCGTCATGCTCCGGGCTCAAACCCTGCCAATGGTTGGCAAAAAGTCTCCTTCCTGAAAGTGTTCCAGAATCACCTTCCGCAAAGACGAGGCAACAACACCGCCACGCCGTCTCACTCGCACCTGGTGAAGAACTATTTCAGCATTCCTCCTCTGCCTTCATTTCTAAACCCCCCCCCCCCCCCACACCTCCCTTTGCACTCCCATCCCGTCCGTCTGTGGCCTTCTTGGCAGGCAACGCCACTTGTATATGCAGGCACTACATCATGAGCATAGGGTGGGTGGAGGGGTTGTCATGTCAGGCCAGCCAAAAAAAACCACACATATACGAGACGTGCTACACAAAGGAAGGCCACTGAGCGAAAGGTATGTCACGGCAAAAGTCCGAAGGAGCAAGATGAGACCTCCACTGACCTTAGCAACGCCAACCCCAGTAAAACGAGCCTCCAGCAACTCCTGCCGCCGAGGGTCCAGGCTGTGCAGTTCTTCCATCATGGCTGCGGACACAAGAGAGCACAGATGAAGAAGCGGCCACCGCCGTCGTCCCGCATGATCAAGCGGAAAGCGACGGATCATTATTTTAAAACACATAGGTTGCGATGAGTCACAGACCAGCTGTGGATACCAAAGAATTCTTTATTTAACTCATCCCAACATATGTCGATAGCTTATGTACAAACACGACAAGATAAAGTGGATCTGCATCCATAATGGCGGCCTGATTAATGGTATTACCACCTTTTGAATAAAAAAATAAAAAAACACATGGTTTCATCATGTGATAACTGCCTGACATTAAATTACAGGCCCAAGTTACATGCAGCTGGAGCTACCTATCAAAGGTCACACAGATGGAGGACAGCTGGCAGGATAATGCATATATATTGATGGACATGCATGTGAATATTTTGGTTATTTCAAAAAAAGCAACAGTGACGAGACAATAGAAAGCAGTTTGCTGGAGGAACATTATCTGACATAAGCTCACCTATGGATTGCATACATTAAAGCAACATTCAGCACACATGTCGATTTTTGAAAATAGTTTTCATTATTCAGGGCGAAGGGGGTGAATTGACTAAGAAAGTGACTATGGAAAAGTAATAATACCGATTGGTAATATTAACAAGAAAGTTAGCCGGCTTCATAACGAGCTAACTAGCGCCCACCCTCCCCCTACAACACACGTTAGCATAGCAACCCCAGACGCTAACACTAATTCTAAATAACATTCAAACTAAAGGTTTTACATGACGAAATATCTACAGGAGGTACAAGCGCAGGTGATGAAGAGAAAACGCGTGAATATACCCGTTCGTATGTTTAATGGGGACGCGAGACGAGGTGAAGGCGCCCGGCTAGTGTTAGCTTGCCTGCCCGAAAAGAAGCATCGTCCAAGTGTTGTCAGGATGTCGGTGCCACGACGCTCGAATCAACGTAGCATCTCCCAACTCTTATTTTTCACTCGACAACCTCGGCCAAGATACTCACTGCACTCAAGAGTTTCCTCGTTTCTCGGGGTCTGTCTTAATCCCCGGGTGGCGTCCCCGTTGTTTCCCCCCGGTGCTCGTCAGTCCCTCCCGTTGTAGGCCGCATCCACAGCCTCGGGCCTCGCGTGACACCTGTGACGGAAGATCGTGCAGTCGACTCGGGTAAGGACGACGGTCAGATTCAGATAGAGGTTTCCGACAGAGGATTCCCCCACCCTGCGCTCAGGAGGCCTCGGCAGCTAAGGGTATCCCAGACCCGCCTTTGAGCACTCCTTAGGCGGGGATCCCCTTTGCGTCCCCCTCGCCGAGCACCATAACTGTTGTGATATCTCGTCTCCCCGTCCACACAATGGCGACCCTGGAGTTATTTGCCCCCCACCTCTCTCCAGCAGGTATAAATGATGTCTTTAAAGCTGTCGTCAGTTAACCCCTACTTTTTTCCCTCCCCCTGTGGTGGGGATGCTTTTATGGTCCAAGACGACCAAAACAAAGTTGGGCGATGCGCGTCTTCTTCCCTTCCTTCCTCGTACAGACTTTCAATATTACCCTATAAGAAAGTTGGTGTTTCAGTTGAATCCGGATCGATTCGGTTCGGTTCTCCTGTCGGGTTTTTTTTGCAATGTAAACAATAATCACCCAAATCTCATAATGTCTCGTGAGATTGTGTCAAGTAGCAAGCGGCTGTTCCAGCAAATCTCGTGCGGACCAATAGCTGATGCGCGCACAATACAATCAAAGCACGGAGTCAGTGCATCCAGTGATGCCTAAGTCGATTTCGCTCTCAAAACAAATTAGTCCCCTTACCCATCAAAACAAAACATTTACTGACATTTTTATTCATCTTGCACGTACAAAAGGTTCAAATTAGGCCATGATATTCCAAAATATTGCTAAAAAACAGAATTGAAACACGTTCTGAAGTTTGTGGACTAGAGACCAACATATGACAGCAGCTAATGCCGCAATAGATTGTTATCAAGTTGAAATGGTTTCCACCTCCGGGTTCCTCAAGTACTTGCATTGGATCCACACCCTGTACATGGTGAGCTGCTTGCCGCGGTTTACTTGTAGCCTCCGATCCACCATGTTCTGCACTTTCTCCAGGCCGGCCTCAGTGAATAGGTCATGTAACTCATCTGGAGCCAAGAAGCACGTTGATATAATCATATTCTCTATGTAGAGTCATTCAGCATTTATTATTTTGCAAATGCTGAACGGACAAGCCAAAATGTTGCAACTGGAGTTACCTTGTGTAAAGAAATACACTCTGGTTCCATCGCCGCGGACGTAAAAGTTGTCTGACAGACACCGTCCTAAAATAATAATAATAATAATAATAATAATAATAATAATGAAAAAAAGATGAAATATACATGATCTATTACCAGTATATACTGTATCTAAGACAGTGTAATTTGTTTGTCTTTGACATTAACAGTAGGAAATGATATGAAACACAGGAAAACCGTGCCAAATTTATGTATTTATTTTTTAACTGTGCAGGTAATATTTGTCTTTATTATTTTTAATAATAAATTGCAATATTGTGCAATATTGTCATATCATGCCAACGTCAAGGTACATCTATTTAATTGACATTATCCTGCCGTCTTCCTAATTACACGAATAAAGTTTCATATTTCCCATTTTCCTGCAATGCAACATCAGGCTAACTCACCTTTCTTAAAGCGAAGCTGCGCCATATCGTAGCGTCCGTAGTCCCGTAGTAGCATCACCCCGCCGGGCTTAAGCAACCGTGCCAATCTGCCCACGGATGCCCGCATTCTAAAATAAAAAAAAAAGATAGTGTGTGTGTGTGTGTGTGTGTTTTAATTTCGCAGGAAATGATGTCAAAGTGGTAAACTTTCCCATTCAAGGACCAAGTGATTTTTTTTAAACATATATGTACATTGGGTTATCATAGTCTGCCAAGGCAATTGTCAATGACATAAATGAATCAAAATAAATTCAATTTACAAACATTACATTCATTAGAAAACGATAACAACAAATGTCAATACATCGTAAGCTAGCCATAATTTGCTTAGGCAAGAAAAAGAAGGCATCCATACTTGTCAGGATGCAACGCCGACAACACGAAAATGAGCACCACCACGTCAAGGCTTCCATCCGGTACAGGATAGGCAACGCCGTCATTGCTAAAATCGTGCACGAAGGCGAAGCAGCGTTTGGCATCGTACTCCGGGTTAGTCTTGAAGGCGAGAGAGAGATGTTATTGACTTTTCTATGACATTATATTGACGGGCTCTTACCTTGACAAGCTCTACAGCAGTACTGGAGAAATCGCAGCAGTAAACAAAAAGTCCTGGGTCGCTATAGGGAAAAAAATAAAATAGAAATTACTTCATTTCAATGGCAAAATTATATATACAGTGATACCTTGGCTTACAAACTTAATTGGTTCCCAGACACAGTGTGTAAGGTGAAAAATGTGTATCCCAAAAATTTATTTCCCATAGATAACCATTCAAATGAGAATAATCCGTTCCCAGGTCCCCATAAAACATAATTTTCTACTAAATAGGTCTTAAAACTAAACAAAATATACATTATTTTATGTATAATAATTGTGCTATGGTATTATAATTAAAGAAATAAACTGTACTGTATAATAAATTCATTTTATTTACCTTTGTGGTGGTCGTTGATGGCTTGATGGAATGGAGTGGCCGGTTTCATCAGCATTAAACACTTGATGAGGAATGTAACCTTCTTCTTTCACCATCTTGAGGAATGATCCCTTGTAGGTGCTTTCTGTGTGATAATTTTATCTGGTTCCTCATCAATTGTGTTCTGTCCAGGTAAAATTTTCATAAATGTAACATTCGTAAACCGAAAAGTTCGTAAGCCAAGGGGTTCGTAAACCGAGGTATCACTGTATTTTAAATACTTGGAGTAAATTTAGATATGGACTTGCTCATGGAAGGAATTAAACGTGCAAATTAAGGTAACACCGTATGGAGGCTGGTCTCACTTATTGGTCTTCAAGATGGGAAAAACCGTGTTGCCAACACCGCAACCGACCTGTCAAAAGACAAACAAACAAATCCAACAACGCTGCTGTATTCTGTTCAATATTCTGTTAGAATACAAATTCTGAAACAAAATCCACCCTTTTTGAACCATTTCAGGAGGCAGACATTTTGACACATGCTGTCAAGTAAAAATCTCTTCCATCCATTTTAATGACATGCTTATGAGAAGATTTTTAGACATTTCAACGTTTACACAGACAAAACTCCGACAAGCAGCTCACCTCAAGAATTCGATACGTTGCGGAAGAACCCGGAAAGTCAGTCAGATTTAAGCGGGCTACATCCCCACTTGGATCCAAACTGGACTGAGGACTGTGAGGTCTTCCCGCGCTTTCAGGATTGGTACGTTGATCGTGGAGGTATACTGGTGCCAACTCGGGGAACTCAGTGAAGAGCCAGTGGCGATCTTTGAAGAAACGATTTTCATGGATTGTGTAGAAATCGTTCCAGTACTCGTGAGCCCGGTTGTCGAAATCCTCTGTGGGGAGTGGAGAATGCAAGAGGTGAGGTTATGTTGATTATACATTTTTTTTCTCAAAATATACTGGATTGAAAAAAAATGAGATCAACAACGACTAGTGAACATCAAATCATACTTTAAAAAAACTCATGTGGTGCAACCACTGCTGACTACTATCAATGCTAATCTTTCAAATATAAATAGTATTTATTATTGAAAAATTGCTGTAACATCATACCAAGAGTTGGGCCTAATAGTGCATCTATTTACAAAACAAAACACCCTGATTTTTTAAGTCAAAATCAAAGTCAGCTTTATCGTCAAATATGCTAATATGCATGACATACAGCACAGATGAAATTACTGTCCTCTTGGACCGAGCGTGCAAGGCACTTATAATGGCTTTAACAAACATAATAAACACGACAACGCCAATTTGCCTTTAAGACACTGAATTGAGCAGTGGTCCCTCATGTCACGACCTACCAGTCAACTAAAAACGATTGTCACATTTCCAAACTAAACCTTGTTTTTCCAGAGGGAGAGGTTGACTATTCTCTTGTACTTTACTCTTTGCTGCTGCTTCTTGCTCCTCAGTCCACTCCACATTGTCCCTGTTGACATAGAGATATTTGAAACGTATTTTATGATTTTACGTTCGTTATTAATACGAGTTGGCAGTATAGTAGCATCTCAGGCCAAAAGGACTTCTTGCCTCTCCCAAAACATGAACGTTTGGTGGCCAAATAGCCGTGGATTCAAACCGTTTCCCGGATGCAATTCACCCACCACGCGTTGTGCTGGAACACCTGCCGGGGGTCCGTAAGAAAACGAGTCCCAAACTGAGGTCGCTTCTCTTTGGGAGCGGATGACTGCGACAGAATGTGATTGGATCCGTGGACACCGTCGGCCATCGTGCCGGGCGCCGCCATGTTGAAAAAGGGCGCGTCCAATGTGGACAATTGAAACATTCATGTACACATGGAAATGTTAAATTTACGATTATTTCGGATATTTACAACAATTTATTTAAAAAAAAAACACGAACAAAAAAAAACTTTAAAATAAGGAAAACTTTCTTTAAAATTATTTTATCACAATAGCTGATGCGATATCTTACCAAATGTAGTTAGAGCGAAGACTTTGGCTGATTTCCTTAAACGTCTCAAATTGAAGTTAGCAAAGAATCCGCTGAGGGGAGACATTTCCCATAAGTGGATAACAGACGACTCGATATTTTTTTTTAAACATGCAATAGTCATTATAACAATGCGTAATAACAATAATAATAATAATAATAAAAATAATAATAATAATAATAATAATAATAATAATAATAATAATCGTTTCCTTTCGGCTTTTCCCTTCAGGGGTCGCCACAGCGAATCAGTGTCCTGCATCTAACCTGGTTTTGTGCATCCTTTTCTATAATAATAATAATAATAATAATAATAATAATAATAATAATAATAATAATAGTGATTATGTATCTTTTGGATGCATTTAGGAGTATAGCATCACATTTCCCAAAGTTGTTCACAACACTTATCTGTGGAGTATCACATTTATAAAGCATTTCTTTTCATTTACTGTGATTTTATGTGTGTGATTATGGCAAGTTTATAGTTTATGGATAAAGTGATCAATCAATTATTTATTGGCATTTTCACCCACATTTTTAGAAAACGTACAATACTGCATTTATGGCAAATCAAAACATTTTGAGCACATTACTGGTGGCAGTTTTCATTTTACAATAACTTACAGTAAATGTATACATTCAAACCATTAACCAGTTTTCAGACAGATAAACAAAAAAGAGCTGATGCAGCGCTAAGAACATTGTGACCATCCATGAGACATTTCTAAACAAACAAGTGCAAATTTTATACATAGACAGCAGACATGAGATTTTTTAATTGCCTTTAGCTTTATAACCGACTTGGTTTTTCTTTCAACTGTTCAAGCTATAAGACAACAATAAATACGGTTGGGCTTCAGTGGCTGGTTGCGTGTCCTAACTGGTTCGTGACAAGGTTCGTACATTTGGCGTGTGTGGTTGAATCCCGAGTGCCGCAATCAGCTGGAGGAGGCGCCTTTGTACGCCACATTGGTGAAGGTCGACGTCGCTCCTTTGTACAGTGGATTGTTAGCCTGAGAAAAAAAAACAGTTTAATGTGATTGCATGTGCAACAGCGAGTTCGAGCAACGTTGCGGAAACGAAGCAGTACACTTAAAGGACAACCGACGCCTCCAGACAAGTTGTCTCCATAATTTGTAAAATCACTTCAAATGACTTCTACTGAGCGTATTTTACAAAGATTACACTGCATATAGCTATATTTTACGTTTTAAGACTCACGCTGAATATTCAGGAAGTCTTGCTTTCGACTTGATGACGATGCCTGACGTGACGTCACGTTTGGAACGCCTCTGACCGAGAAAGCGACACACAATGCATTTTGGGTACTTTGTTTGGTCTGAAAACATTGTGTTGATGGTGAAATTTGAAGGAAAACACATAAATAACGCGATGGTGAATTGTTGTGTGTTGCACCAAGACTACTATTTGATAGTCGTTGACACAAATTACCAGCAGACAAATCAGCCAGTTTCCAACAGAGCTTGGGCGCCATTTTGTGCATTTTCTGGGACGCTACATTGGAGTCCTGATGGCTCTAATTGATACGCAAGTACTTCTTTAATCGATTGCAAACATTGATGCTTTCCTCTTCAGAACTATTTGAATCATATTCATAACTGGATGAGTAACAAGAAAACATCTTCTCCGAATCTGAAGCCATTGTTTTGATTCTCGAACAGGGCAAGACGTCCTGACGTGATGTCACGAACAAGGGGGCGGGACCTTCTGAAACTGAAACTTTCTGAGGTCATTTTGAAGTAGTTTTGGGACACTTTAACTCATTTTTATTGGTGTTCTGCATTTGACTAAAAATATCAGCCTGCGTGTTTTGGGTATTTTAGATGCTATAAAACGTTTTTCTGATGTCAGTTAGGAAACAAAAAATGGTGTCGGTTGTCCTTTAAGTCATCCACTGCCAAATATGTTGATATTCGTCAAGTGGTACACTGGCATCGTGACTCTCACTGATTGTCATTATTCTCACCGTATTCCACCTGGCTTTGGCTCGCTCCTTCTCAAACCTGTCGTACTCCCTGCGGTCATGGATGGTGATGAGCAGCTTCCAGATGAGGAGACCCACCAGACCCAGGAGAAGGATGGCGCCTGCCACCGCCGATAACACCACCAAGGTGTCAGGACCTTGCGGGCATTCTTAGCAAGACAAAAAGGTATATATGCGTGTGAAAGTTCCATCCAATCCCAGTCTTCAGGCAGCAGGCGGGGACATCCTGAACCAGTTGCTAGCCAATCGTAGGGCACGCACAGCCAAACAACTATTCACGCTCACAATCACAACTACCTAAAATAAAAACCTACTAAAAGTGACAATAACCTGGCTCTTCAATCACGAACAAAATGGATTTGCCACTTTCGTCTTCGTAGTACTGAAAGTGCTCCACGCAGTCGTTCTCATCCTTGTACGAGCAGTTGACGGCATTCTTTGAGATGAACTCTGCGTGACAAAACAGATGGAGGTCGATCCGATTAGAGAGGCATTGATTCAAGAATAAATAAATAAATAAAGAGATAAATAAATACAATAAATACATAAATAAGTAAATAAATAACAAACAAAATATATATAAATACACAAGTATACAAAAATATTGGATAAAGAAATAAATAAACACATGCATAAATAAATACATAGATATAATAGAAATAAATACAAACACACAAACAGATAAAGAAACAAAGAAATAAACGCACACATAAATAAATAAAAACAACATAAATTAATACACAAGCAAAAAAACAACAACAAATGGATAAACAAATAAATAAATATGCATAAATAAATAAATGGATAAAATATACATTAATACACAAACAGATAAAATAAATAAATAAATGCACGCATAAATAAATAACATATAAACAAAATATAAATGAATACACGAGCAAAAAACAAAAACAAATAAACACATAAATCAATGTGCATAAATAAATAGATAAACTATAAATAAATACACAAACAAATTGATAAACAAATACAACAAATACATGCACACATAAATAAACGTACACAAGAAAACAAAAATGGATAAACAGATCAATAAATAAACACCTTAATACATAAATAAAATATAAATAAATACTAAAACAAACAGATAAACAAATAGCTAAATAAACAAAGTAACACAAGAAAAAGAAGAAAACAAGCAAAATGATCAATAAATCAACAAATAAACAAAAAAGTGCATGCGTGCATAAAAACAAACAAACAAACAAACAAACAAAATAAATAAATACGTAAATAAATAAAGAAATAAATAAATAAATAAATAAATAAATAAATAGAAGATTCCGGCATTCTCACCGAGTTGGGTCACGACTCTGATTTCATCTTTGCAGATGCGACCGCAGCTTTTGTCTTTGGTGTACTGGCCTCTCTTGAAGTGCTGACACTCAACACATTGCCTGCATAGAGACGAACATGCTGATGAAACATTTCGGTACAATAGTAACGTCATCAAGCACAATTATTGATCCATCAAAATATAAAGATATTTTAGCTCTTTGTAACTAAGTCTGCAAATATTACTTTTTGATGGTGCACGAGTCGGGGCAAGTGGGACACTTTTCGCAGGTGGCGCCATAGGCCCCCGGTTGCGTGCATTGGCACACGCCACATTCGCAGCTGCCGCGCCCGCTGCACAGTAAGCCCATGCTGGACATGCAAGTGTCGATGCGGGTGGTGCAGTTGCAGTTGTCCCCCACCCAACCGGCATCGCACTGGCAGAAGCCGCAGCTGCATTTGCCGTGACCTGTGAGAGACAAACAATTTATTCCTTTAACCGTTTGCATCCGCCGATGCCATAAAACTGTTGATTCGTGTTTTTTTCCCCCATTTACAATAATGTATTTTACTGTTTAAAAAAAAAGCATCCACAAAACAACGAGACTGCAAACCGTGTGTCATTAAGATTGCGCCCATGTTTTATGTTCCTGTTGTGTTTATTATTTTGCTTTGTGTTGACTAGTATGTGAATTCATGTCTATTTAGAGCAAGGGTTTCAAACTCGCGGCCCGCGGGCCAAATTAATTTCCCATAAGAAACCATTAAAAATGAGAATAATTCGTTCCCAGGTCCCCATAAAACATAATTTTCTACTAAATAAGCCTTAAAACTACACAAAATATACCGTATTTAATGTATATTAAATGTCCTATTGTATTGTAATTAAAGAAATAAACAGTACAGTATAATAAAGTCATTTTATTTACCTTTGTGATGGTCGTTGATGTAAGTCGCCTCTTGATAATGTCCGAGTGAAGTTGCCGTGCTGTCTCGGCGATAATACCCTCACTCACACGGTCCCCTGCTAGCTGCTTTTTGTTAATCCAAATCAACAGAAGTTTTTCAACCTCTTCTATTGCCTGAGACAGTTACTTAGACAACCCAGAAACACCCTTAGTTACAATGGTTGACTTGGCATACTGGTAGTGGGACGCTAAGTCACACAAACGCACCCCTCGTTCGTGCTTTTCGATGATCTCCTTCTTCTGCTCAACCGTAATTTTCTTCTTAGGCTTAACACTAGCCTGCGGTGGGGTCTTTTCCGGCCCCATAATAGCAAAAGTACTCCACTTGATAATAAACCACATCTGTACTCAAAGGGGGTGTGGGAAAACTAGTCCGCCAGTCACGGTGGCGCTATTCAACCGTGCGGTTTGGTTCGCTTGCCGAAAACTAGTTCGTATGCCAAGATTATATTCTCACAAATGTAATGTTCGTAAACTAAAGCGTAAACCGAGGTATCACTGTATAAATAAATGAATTTATTGCACATATATTTTGGAACTAACCTGCCAATCAAGCGAGGGAAGACTGTACTGTAGAACAAAAGTATAAAAGGAGATGCGCGATGATTGTATTTCAAATAAATGAAACCATCTATTCATAGAATCACATTGTAGCACATTCAGGAACCAGCTGGAAACATTTAGAAGAGCAAAAAGTGACGTCAATTTCCGCCGGATTGGTTGCAGACTCCTTATCTGTGCGTGTGTGCACATTAGGAATATATATATATATATATATAAATATATATATTATATATATATATATATATATATATATATATATATATATATATATATATATATATATATATATATATGTGTGTGCGGGTGTATCTACGTGTCAGATGTATGTGTAGGCGTGTATAGAAAGACAGATTTTTTTGTATTCATGCTATTGGCTCACCGTGCCGCTTAAATATTTCGACACATGATTTGAGGTCCATCGTGAGGACATTCCGATTTAATCTGCGAACATGTGATTTCTGATGCCACGCCCGCTCCCGTTTTATTGTTGGCGGTCGTTCTTTGTGAGTGAAATCAAAACCGTGTGTGTTCTTTGACACACGTTCAGGCAAGGCGACCTGGACCTTTTCTGATGACTGCGTGGAGTAGTCAGTTATTAACTAATCATCCGTTGGCGATTGTGCTGGCCTTTAAAATCATAGTGAAATGAAAAATTAATGCCTGAATATGACATAACAATGAAAATTGTGAAGATCCGCTTGAATGTTTTAAACTATATATATATATATATATATATATACAGTAAAGTCTCGTTATATCGATATTCAAGGGAGTCCGAAAAAATATTGATATAACCGGGACTATCGATATATCCGATATCGATATAACGAGACTTTACTGTAGTTTTAAAAAATAGGAAATCAAGCCATTTTCTCCACCCTGAAACCAGGCAGCTCTCCCTCCCTCTGGCTCTCTCTCTCTCTCCCTCCTCTCTCCCTTTCTAAGCTCTCCCATTCTGTGCCCCCCTCTGCCTCCCCTCTTTCTCCCCCCCCTCTCTGTCTCTCTCTTATCATTCCACATCCAACTCATAAAACGTGCAAGCGGGTTTGAGAGAAAGTCGGCGAACTGTGTTAGAGGGACGTTAAGAAAACAACGTGCGAAGAGGGCGTGTAAGCAAGGGTTGTCGTCTTTTCCCGAGGAGGAATGTAAAGTGTTTCACTCACTCACTCGCGTTCACATTTATGGGCCCTGAGGATGGGCTTGCTGGCTCTTGCTGTTTGCAACTCAGATAGGAGTCAAAACGCATTGTCGGGAAGGAAAATGCCCTGGGTGCATTCGCGCCGAGCGTTGCGCAAAACAAGCTCTTTAACGTATCAATTTATTATTATTATTATTGTTATTTGCGTATCAATTTATTATTATTATTTATTTTTATGTATCAACGGGCGTGGAATGACTCATTGAGAGAACCGGGTGATTATTATTATTATTATTAATTATTATTATTTATTGTGGAATTTGCATGTTCTCCCCGGACCCGCGTGGGTTTTCTCCGGGTCCTCCGGTTTCCTCCCACACTCCAAAAACATGCGTGGCAGGCAGATTGACCACTCCAAATTGTCCCTAGGTGTGAGTGTGAGAGTGACTGTTGTATGTCTTTGTGTGCCCTGCGATTGGCTGGCAACCAATTCAGGGTGTCCCCCGCCTCGTGCCCGAAGACAGCTGAGATAGGCTCCAGCAACCCCCGCGACCCTAATGAGGAATCAGCGGTACGGAAAATGAGATGAGATGAGATGAGATTATTTATTGTTATTTGCGTATCAATTTATTATTATTATTATTATTATTATTATTATTATTATTATTATTATTTATTAATTCTTTTTATGTATCAACGGACGTATTATTATTATTATTTTTTTAAACAAATACAAGCATTATTTGTCTCACTCACCCGAGCACAGCGCCCCCTTGAAGCGCAGGCAGTTGAAGTCGTCACACTCGCAGTGTTTGCCCCACACTTGGCCAAAATCGCTGTTGTGACACGAGCACTGTCCGCACAGGCAGTCTCCGCGCCCGTTGCAGACGGGGCTCCCAGGCTTGGGCACGCACTTGGCATCGTCAGACGGGCTGTAGTCCTCTAAGGAGCACTCGCAGTGAGGGCCCAGACGCCCGGCGTGACACTGGCATACTCCGCACTCGTAGGTGCCGTTGCCGTTACTGCAGGACGGACTGTCAGTCTCGGCGTTGGCCTCGCAGTCGCACGCGCACGCAAAATCCACCGTGACCTCCAGAGAGTCCTTGAAGCCTAAAGGTTTGATGGTAAACATCTGAGTCTTTTGTTTCGGGCAGCCTCGCAGTTGAGCCTCCACGTTGAAAGACACCTGAGGAGGAGAGATGTTTTGGAATCGTCACCAAGATAAATATCGTATTAAAAATCAGTCTTGGAGCATACCGTGTCTCCAATCTTGAGGCCAGAGCAAGACTTGAGACCGGGGATGATTTCACCGTTCAGGCAAGTGGCGTTGAAAGACAGATTCAACTCCTCCGGAACCCCCAGAAGCTCCAGCTCCACTTTAGAACGAATTTTCTGCACCCAGATGGTCGTTAATCATACAGGGTGACCCAAAAAGATGCGTACCCATGACAATTTCAATTGTGGCTGTGATTAAAAAGCTATTTATTTCAAATTACAACCACACATTAATCAGTTTATTGAAGACCATCCTTCAGCTGTTGTCAAAGCGCTATATAAATCACTATGTATTGTATTGTAATTTGGATCATTTTGAAGCTCCCTCCCGGAAGTCCTTACCGCATATGCTGCCTCGATGAGCTCAATAACATTCCCAGAGTCACCGGACAATTTTCCCACGGTGGTGCCCGGAATGAGCTGACTGTATTCCTAGGGGAGAGGGAGGAAAAAATAGGGCATGGATATGGGGGATGGTTTCTGTGTTTTAAAAAGTCAAACAGTGTTTCCACCTTGTACAGCGGCACCACGTAGTTTGTCACGGCAAAAATTAAGTTGATGTTGTTTTCGGACATTTTCTCCGTCAGAAGCGCCAAAGAGGGATAGTCCTGCAAAAACAGGCGTGCGTCCGTCAAAAAAAAAAAAGAATGGCAGTTACGTTCTGTTTACGGGAGGGGTAGTAAGGTTCAAAAGTCACAGGTACAACCCCACCCCCAACCTCCCCTCCACTGTGCCCCATGTGGCTTTTATTTTGAAAGGATTCTTTACCAGCACGGTGGATTTGTGATACACATTGTCACTACCCAAGTGACACCGTCCATCATTGGGCTGCACGATGCCGGCGAAGCGTCCATCCAAAGCGATGTGCGTTTTGGCGTCGGTGGTGAACACGAGAAGATGCGAGGCGTCCGAGCGCCAACCTATTTTGTCCTGAATGACGACACAAGAGACGTAAGCCAAGGGGAAATGATGGTAACACCCGTTTTTTTTTTCATCCTACCTTGCACACGACCGCCTGCATGATGGCATCAAATCCGCCTTCCGGAGCATCTCGGTTTCGCGACACCTGCTGCTTCTCAACTTCTTCTGTGAAACGAGCTACCTTCTCCGTGAGGGACAACACGTGCTTGAAGCCAAACTGGGCCTGACAGTCCTCATGAATCCTTTAGGATTTTGTCGGTAAGATAATAAGACCCTGTTTCGGTCTGGATCAACAGACGTTTAGGACCACTCACCCATGGCATGGATTATCGATCGCCTCGGGAGGAGCCATGTACATGTAGGGTGACACCGTTTTGTCGACGAAGGCTCCAAAACCCATGCGCAGGTTACTGGTGGTCTTGCCCATAGTCTCGGCTAACTCGTTGCCCAATGTACGCAAGCGAGCCAAGTCATCCTTCATGGAGAACGAAAGATCCATCAGGTAGTAGAGGTCCACTGGGTAGTCTTCCACTTGTTTCACACTGACAGTGAACCTCATGGAATCACCTGTAATGAAAACAAGATGATAGCACGGAAGGGACCGCAGTTCGAGGGGCTAAACTTAGCTCGCGTTTACTCCACCTGGCCTGAGCACCATGCGAATTTTCTGCGGCTGTATCTGGGTAACGGTTTCCCCCGCGCCTGAGGCTTTGTCGCTGAGGGCCTTGTCCACCAGGACCGTCAACGTGCTGGTGGGTGACTCCAGAGATTCCTCGGTGCAATCGCCGTCCAGAAGGTTTTGCTTCAGATCGCAGCGGAAAACACCGGAGCCTCCCATCCCAAAGGTCTGGAACACAAGACAATTTCTTTGTTGTTGAAAGACACCCTAGTAAGATCCACACTGAGCTTCAGTGGTGGACCGTCAAGGCCTGCTAAGCCTTCTCTTTTGGCCTAAAAATATCAGAACCTTGGATTGATGTTAATTATATTTTGTCCCTGAATTCTTATTAAATAATTCCACATTGGCTTTCAGCTTCATTTCATTACTTTTCCACTGTTGCGCTGCTTACAGATGTGTGTTTTCATATTTAAGCATCTCACCAATCATAGTTAAATCATCAATTGTTACCAGGGTCAGAAATCTACCTGGGCACCTTCACAATCAGTTCTGCAGGCCCTGGAGCAGAAGTGTCGATGAAACTGTAGCTTTAACTAATCAAATTTTGAGTTGGCAACCCAAGGCCTGCTGGAAGGCGCTGGAGCCGTCAAAGTTTTCGCAAATTATGATTGGCTAGTCATCAGTCAATCATAGTATCACTAGCCGCTAGTGACAAGAGCGTACTGGCCAGAGCTAGCACACTGTATCGGTAGCGATCTGCATAAGCAAATATATTTTATTGCTTTAATAGCAGTTTTGTCAACCGACAATGGCTGAAGGAGGAGAATAAATTGATTTGGTTGTAGATTCACTGTTGAAGTCACTTTCAAGACAGACTTTGCAAGCAAAAACAGACATCATTAAGAAAGGTCGGCCAGTTATTTCCTGGCTAATGATAACTTCTAGTGGACTTTTAGTAAATCACACCACAATGCTTTTCAGTCCGGATTAATTCAGACGAAGCACTACTGAAGGCCTAGCGATGAAATCCACTGCCCGCCACTGCTGAGCTTCATGAGGCAAATACAGTAAAGTCTCGTTATATCGATATTCAAGGGAGTCCGAAAAAATATCGATATAACCGGGACTATCGATATATCCGACCCTGTTTGCATGTAATTTTCTCCGTGCGTGCATAGAAATAGCATCGATATAACCGGGACTATCGATATATCCGATATCGATATAACGAGACTTTACTGTAGTATAAAAATGGGAGATTTTGAGAGTTTGTTGGAGCTTGTGAGACTCCGCCTACTAAATTCGAGGTTGCATAAAGAAACAGTCTTTTTTTTGTCTTTCTCTGACCTTGTAGAATAAAGTTTTATGTTTGATGGTACCTCTTGAGAGCACCACGCACAGCTGGGGTCAACTGTCAAACATTGCTGACATGTTGTGACTCCTCGCGACGTACAGATGTTGGACCCTGTTGGGACAATCGCAAAAAAAAAAACCAAGAAAGACATCAGTTGCTGAGCATTTCCCGCTGCAGAGTGGCATTTCCTCAATGATTCAACTCCGACAAGCATGTGTGAGCAAGATATCCCCCGTCACCCACAAGTTGCCTTTCAGGAGAATGCTGAACAAACATGCCAATGGAGTGATGACGAATGGATCCTTACAAACTAGAACTTTGTGCATAATAGAAGAGTGGACTTATTTTTTGGGGTATTGTAAAAAAATCATATTGTGTTTTTTATAAAAAATTGTGTGCCTCGTAGTGTGGCACATGACATTGGCGAGTCAGTGTGAGCGTCTGGCTTTGAGTTGTAGGTGACAGCAGCTTTAAATTAAATTAAAACACGTCTCTCCTTTTACAAGGGCATTGCAGTCAGTTATCTTTAACTCGTTCATTGCCAGACATATGTAAAAATGTGTCCACTCCAGTGCCACGGTTTTTGTCATTTATACCCACAGAATATTGAGTTTTAGGACTACATAAACATTCAATGCAGCGTAAGAAACCTTAGACTCCCTTCTTTGATTATTTCATCAGATACAAAGAGTTAATTCCCAAGTTATATGGGTCTGGAGTTATCTGAGCTTGAAATGGGGCAGCAAATG
Organism: Hippocampus bargibanti; assembly: GCF_051943395.1. NCBI lineage: Eukaryota > Metazoa > Chordata > Actinopteri > Syngnathiformes > Syngnathidae > Hippocampus > Hippocampus bargibanti. Next base: position 5,386,708 of record NC_142750.1, on the reverse strand, counting down.
CGGCCCCCTCGTAGTAGGGAGAGACATTCCCAGAGGTCTGACCGGCGCTTTATCGGCAAGCACGAAAAACCAAAAACCCGAACAAATTTCAGAATGGCCCTCAATGTGATATTTTCAATTCCTGAATAAATTCAAACTTATTTGCAATGACATGCATTGTGAAAAAAATGACACACTTAATATTATTTAGGATGACATTCAAATGGGTGTTGCTTTCCTTTTGATAATCTTACAACCCCAGTCTGCAATGTAATCTGCCCCTGATGAACAAAATGTCACTGGATAGTTCAATTAAACTAGACATGACTTTTCAAAAGACAGAAAAATAAAGTCATAAAAACTCACCACCAAGTGAAGAAATGAATGAGAGAAAGAGGCACAAGATTGGCAGCAACGTTCTCATGGTGAGTGAACGGCACCACTCACTGGCACAACTTTTCCTCATTCTTCCTGAACTACTGAACAGTACTCACACACATACACACACACACACACACACACACGCAAACACACGCTTTTCCTTCCACAGCACATTCACCTTCGCGATCCGTCCTCCCCTACTCGTCAACTACGCCCTCTTTTTGACTTACCTTATTAGTACGTAAACACATGTTAGTCAATCTAGTTTACAACATAAAGACATTGACACAAGTGGCCAGTGAATCAGTCACAGGGTAGTAAATACCATTGGGGGGGACGTCGAGTAAACATAACCATATAAGGACATAGTGTTGGGATTTTTTTTTTCTGGACGATTTGCAGTGTGCTGCATTCAAGTTATGTAATGGGACAATTTTACATTATGAGGTATGCGCATACAGTTTACTATATGATGAGTTCAACATGAAGGACTCCAGATTGATTCGACTGGAAAGTCAAAGCCTGAAGTTATCAATGGTATTATTTTTTAATTATTTATATAAGTATTAATTTAATTAATGAAATGCAAATTTCGACACTGCGAGACTAATCCAATCCAATCTGAAAGTAAAATAAATTGGCATTGAAAATATTTGGTTTTAAAAAATAACTACTGTAAAGTGTCCTAGAGAGTTTTGAAAGGTGCTTAGAAATTCAATGTATTAATTATTATTATTATAAAGGCAATTTAATAATACAACAAATGTATTAAAACACATAAATAGAAGTATAATATATTTGTTAGATGAATGATTTTAGGAGTTTAAGATGAGGGGGAATATATATAATATATATATATATATATATATATATATATATATATATATATATATATATATATATATATATATATATATATATATATATATATATATATATATATTTTTTTTTTTTCCTTTCGGCTTTTCCCCTCAGGGCTCGCCACACACACGCAAGCACGCGCGCACACACACACACACACACACACACACACACACACACACACACACACACACACACACACACACACACACACACACACACACACACACACACACACACACACACATATATATATATATATATATATATAATACAACGAACATATAAATGAATATGAAATGAATAAACAAACAAATACATAAATAAATAAATCGGTAGACAGATAGATACATTAAAAAATACATACATAAATAAAAAATAAGGGGCATTAAAAATGTGTCAAAGTCAACCTATTGTCAGGTGAAAAGCTTTAAAGTAATTGAACTATGAATAAAATAGGATAAATAATACAATATACACTAATGAAGACAATTTATTCTACTGGTACATTAAGATTTTTCAAGAGCTGGATAGATAGTAAAAAAATTATGTTTCACTGATTAATAATTTAGTGAGTGTAAAATCAAATCGGATGTTTTAAGTTCACAATGTGATTCTTTTGTTTGATGTTTAGTTTGACAGTAAGCTTCAAACGGTTGTCTCTCTGTGAAATTGTTGACATACAGTATTGATATCTTAAGTCAGTCTATTACCGTTTATACATTTTATGACAATTTTGGTAAGTACTGTAGACTTTTCCAACGTCAAATATTTGTTTGCATTTAGAAGTTGGGGTAGAGCGACCTCTAGTGGCAAAATCGTTTAACACAAGCGACATCTAAAAACAAGACACGGTTGGAATCTGTCACTTCAGAAAGGAAACAAATACCTGTACTTTTTTATTGTTGTTATTTTTAAAAATTATTCTCCCAGTCATTGTCTTTACTTTTAGCATAAAAAAATATCACAAAAGGTCTTCCGCTTGGCATTTAATCATGCCATTCAAACACTTAGATGCTTCTTGTCTGTCCATATCTTAAATCATTCATACCGCCCACTCCCCATAGGCAAGCCCCCCCTCATGCTTTCCGGATGGTTGCTAAGTTACCGCCAGCAAGAAAAAGGAAGGGATGACAGAAATAGCGGACAAAGTCGGGCAATAATAGTTGTGCTTGCCTTCACTCGGTGTGTGTGTGTGTATGAGAGAGTGTGTGTTTATTGACGGACTGGGATATATCGGCACCCTTTTGTTGGGTATCTCGCCCACAGATGAGTGGCCTTTCGGGAAGAGCAAAGTACTGAATGGAGGAGCTAGACGAGGTCAGATGGCAGCCAATTAAGACGGAACAAGACAAGTGGAACGAAAAGGGAGCTTGGGGGGGTCTGAATGTGGCAGTGTGAGATAGACACCAAGCATGGGAGGGCGGGTTGGGGGGTCTCGCCCCTGTGTGTTATAGATCTCCGCTGAAGCCTTTAAGCGTTTCGCTCACAGGCAATCATTGGCGTAAGAGTGAAGTTTTGATCAGAAAAGTAGGTGGGGAGTGAACGGGCGGGGAAAGGACGTGGCATCAATGAAGCCTGGTAAGCGCTGATAGTTTCCAAATTTTATATTGAAACTTTGGTATGAACTGGAGGGTTTACAGAATGATTGGTCTTCATACCCCCCCCCCACCTCCTTGCCACCAGGCAGTCAGGAGACTCAACTCCCTCCCAGCCCTGCCCTCCCGGCCCCTTCCCACCGCCACACTCACCGAACTCTGAGTACACACTACACACTGTACTATCATCGTGAACTCTATTTTTGTCATTTTTTTTCCGGCAAGACCTCACTTCAACCTTTTTTTGTGTGTTTTTTTTTTTTTGTATTACAACACTACATCACTTTACATACGACACTACCTCACTTACATTCAGAAATTACATGTATTGTCTCTTGTCTTTTTTAGCCACATTACAAGTGCCTTGCATGCTGGGTCCGAGAGGACATTAATTTCATCTGTCCTGTATGTCATGCATATTAGCATATTTGACAATAAAGCTGACTTTGACTCCCGAGATCAGCAGTTCCTCCCTTGCTAAAGCCACCCCCATCATCCCCGCAGACCACCTGTCGCACCCAAAGTATCGCGACGAGCTCTTCGATCAGGGATACCGTCGCTTGATTTATTTGCATTGCTCGGCTGCAAAGTCCGTCCCGTCAGGGGAAACATACCCGTCTAGTCGGCCTGAGAACCCCTGTTGGCCTCCAAAGTCCCCCTCCCTGCAATTGCACCCCACCCTCCCTGCTCTAAGTCTCAAAATAACTTCACCAACCATCTGTCACCGAGCTCCCGGGTCCCGCTGTTGCTTGGAAACAAGTCTCACATCCACGTGAGGAGTGGGGGGGGGGGGGGATGTTTCATCCACAATATGTCTTTATGAAGTTTTGGACTCAGCGGTGGAAAGTTGAGGCAACAGGTTGAAGAGCGCTGCTACGTTCCGGATCATTTTCATTAAAAAGGATTATGTGAATAAAGTGTGGCTTAATTCGAAGCTCAAAAGGAGGATTTACATAAAGTACACACTACTTTCCGGACACACGCCGTCAGACACTGAGACTTTGTTGATTTGCACGCGGCAAATTAATTATCTGCAGATTAATCCACTAATGCCCGAAACGGTTTCTTTTCACTCATAAGAAAAACACACACTGAGAATATACTATTCTACCAGCAAAATGCTGTTAATGTACCACTGCAAGGGTGGGTTGTGCCATAAAAATAGAAAATATTACAGCACCAAATTTTGCGTTGACATTAAGAATATTTTTTTTACAGGAAAATACTTTTGTGCCAAGAAAATGCAATACTACAATATTATACCACATAAGGGCAGACTCTGCTATAATAGGTCCCTGCTCTCAGGTTGGGGGGAGCAGAGGACTATTCCCAGAGGCTACACTGATTACTTCTATTGTCCTGACTGACTATTGCTATTGTCCTGCCTGATTATGGGGTCTACGACTGGCCCGATTGCCCCATTTGCTCTGGTATCACCTCATCAGCATAACTAAGCATATGTGGTCTAAGAAGTCTGTTGTACGAACAATCCAAATGCAACCTCACCCCACCAAGGCGATTTAGTGAAAGGTTTTGCTGTTTTATGAAAATAGTTTCTTTTACTCCCATTTCAAACCATCTATTTTCTTTCGCTAATATTTTCGGATAGCTATCTATCTATATATCTTTATGATAGCTATCTATCTATCTGATACCTATCTAGATATCAGATCTATTTGATAGCGAGCTAGATAACGAGATAGCTAGGTAGCTAGATAGATAAATAAAGGAAGATGTATCTGAAGGATATGTTTCTTTACAGAGGCAGACTTTGATTTATTAATAGACAGACAATTACAGCTTGTTGATTTGCAAATAGGAAATTAATTAAGTTCAGGTGAATCCGCCGACTAATGAGATTTCATTCACATAAAAGCAAAACAAAGCATCAGAGGCGTTTGTAGTTCACAATGGCGCTGGTGACTTTTTGATGATTGCCATGACAGCCACTCATCACCACCCCAACCAGTGTTTATTTATCTCTGAATTGACCGGAAAAGGCACGGATCTCAAACCTGCTGCGTACGAGCCATTTGGGGTCCGCATGATGAAAATTTGCGGATGCCTACTTCAAATAAAAATGTGAAAATCAAAATTATTAATGCCACCTGTTTTTTTAAAACCTTTTTTCATCACTTTCTGGCCACCAATTTCAAGACCGTGAGAGTGGCTGCCTTTCCAGCAGCTCATGTATATTTTGTTTTTCTACTTTCATTCCTTTCATCACTTTGCTGCTGTGAAATGTAAATTTCTCCACTGTGAGACGAATAAAGGCAAATCCAATCTTACAAATTATGGACACAACTTGTCTGGAGGCGTCGCAGGCACATTGAAAGTTCACATTCTAAATAATAGTTCATGTTCTCACATTTTATTAATAAGATTGAGAAGATTGGATTAGTTGGTCATTAATAAAGTACTTGAATATTTTGCAGAACAATTTGACGTACCCCAGGCAAACTTGACACCATCTTAAATGGTCCCAACTCAAGTTGAATTGGAGAACTTGAATATGAAATATTATGTGCCACAAAAAAAAAAAAACATCAATAAACGCGGGAAGATTCTCTTTTTATTCAGCATGACCAACGACAAGAAAGACATAAGGATGTGGTTTTATGCGCTCGACAGCGGCTCAAGTTTCCTGATGGATCAGCTTTCGGGTCTAACTGTAATGCACTTGTTTACAAAGCGCGTGATGTGTAGGTGAGATATATATATTTTTTATTTTCAATGTAATAAATTTGGGCTTATTTTGAGGGGCACCTTTGCAGAGAAACAGCAATATAACAGGGGAGATGCAATAACTGCAATAAATAATTGCCTCGGCTCAATCATATTTTATTAATTCATGTCTTCCATTCTGAGTGATAACTCGCTGGAATTGACAACTCTCAAGCGGTGACGGCGGAGTACGTATCCACGGCAACTGGCGTTTAACTCAAAATCCCATTCATTAGGACCACCCTCCTCTTTGGACCCGATAAAATAAATGTATCCCCTGTTTAATGAGTTTGTTTTGAGCATTTTGAATACTGTATTTTCCGGTGTATAAGGCGCACCTAAAAGCGTTCATTTTCTTCAAACAATGACCCTGCGCCTTATAACGACTTTGACAAACATAATAAACACGAAAACACCAATTTGCCGGGAAAGAGGAGCAGCTGTGTGTTCACGTGCCGCCATATTGGGAAAAATCTAATCAAAGTCAGCTTGATTGTCAAATGTGCTAATATGCATGACATACAGCACAGATGAATTGACTGTCCTCTCCGACCCAGCGTGCAAGGCACTTATAATGACTTTAACAAACATAATAAACATAAAAATGCCAATTTGCCGGAAGAGTGATAATGCGGTCTTTATATTTGGAAAACTTTTTTTCATTCATTAAAGGTGTGCCTTATAGTCCAGTGCACCTTATATATGTAAAGTTTGAAAATACACCAGGGAGTTTGCTTTATACTCTGGGGCGCCTTCTACACCGGAAAATATGGTATTTGAAAACAGGAAGATAAATGGATAAGCGAAGTGGGCGTGTCGCAAACTTCAAATGGGGAGGAGCATCAAACAATTTGAAGATATTTTTTTAAACGACTTTACAATCGGGTCTACTTTTCCCACCTTTGTTTAAATTTCCAAAATGAATTTACAAGGGGATTTGTAAGCCACGCCCCCTTAAAAATTGCCAAAGGCCCCCTAGAAAGTTTCCCCATTCCTCCATCTTTATTAAGGGGGAGAAACAGACACGGGAATGCCACAAAATCGAAAAATTGACACAATAAAAAAAATATAAACAAGAGAGAAAGCTATACAGAAAATGCATACAACACAATACCACACAATACAATACAATGCAATACAATACAATACATTAATTTTGTCTGCCAGGTTAACAAACTCAAAGCCCCAAAAAGGTAAATATCTTACCCAAAAATAGTTTATTGTGCCTTGAAGCCACAAAATGATGCCACATAAATTCATATTGTGCTGCAAAATTCTGTCATCACAGTCACTTTTGAAATACAGTAAAGTCTCGTTATATCGATATTCTCGGGAGTCCGAAAAAATATCGATATAACCAGGACTATCGATATATCCGACCCTGCGCGCATGTAATTTTCTCCTTGCGTTCATAGAAATAGTATCGTAATAAGCGGTACTATCGATATAACCAATATCGATATAACGAGACTTTACTGTATTACGCATTTGAGTTGATCAGACACATTTAAAATAAATACGACTTTGTTTCTGATCAAATGTTTTGAAATAAGAGTGGCGAGTGACTAGCATGACCGCCCCCGAACTCCAAGACACGGAAGTTGGTGGGGAGCTCATCATGACTTTCAACGCACCAAAGCCTTGTCACAAAAGGAGCGCTGGAGAGATGGGTGGGGGTGAGTATGTGTGGGGGATTGGGGGGGGGGGTCACTCCACTCTCAGTCTCTTATTACACCTTGCACACTCTTTTAAGAGGACCCACTAAAAGAAGTCACCAAGACGCGGACGGACGCTCAACAAACCCCAGCAAGATATTTTTTTCCCTGGATGAATTGAGTCGTTCCATGTGACCGCTCGACTCCCCAATCCGCTTCTTGCTTTCAAATCCATGACCCCAAGTTGCTCCTGTCAGTTCCTACACGCCAACTTGGAGCCATGAACGCCTCCTACTTCCTCGACGCCACTCACGGGGCTCTCCTCAAAGGTAGCCAGACCTTGGCGGGGACGCTGGCCGCCTACTCGGGCAACGGCAGCGAACAGGCGGTGACCGGCGACGGCGGTGCGAGCGGCGGCGGCGACGTGGGAGCCGGCGGGGGTTCGTTGGTTCTTTTGCAAGAAGAGCGCAAACTGCTGGTGATGCGCGTGGTGCAGATCGCCGTGTTGTGCGTTCTGTCGCTCACGGTGCTATTCGGGGTCTTTTTTCTGGGATGCAATTTGATGATCAAGTCCGAGAGTATGATCAACTTCCTGGTGAAGGAACGCCGGCCCTCCAAGGACGTGGAGACCGGAATGATCGGACTCACATAAAAAAAAAAGGGGGGGAAGCAAGAGGAGCGGAGCCGAGGTCCGAATCTGCATGAACTTAATCGACGTTTGCGATCCAAATCCCCCCCACCCACCCACACCTCCTTTCCTGCCTGTCAATCGGTGACATTTAGATATGCAAAACGGTCACGTCTCCTTCCAAGTGACTCCAAAGGAGTAGCAGCCTTTGTGCGTAAAGTTTGTGCGTAAAAAGCAGCCAACAGTTGACACGCGGAGCGTTCAAGTGAGTTGAAACGTTGCCAACTTGAAAAAAGAAAAAGTAACAACAAAATGTTTACAAGCCGTTACCTCACGTTCGTGTCGCGTTTGTACTTTGGGGTAATTGTATTTTCATGAATGTTTTGGTGGTTTCCTCTTTTCTGCGTGTGGATAAAAGTTTTTTTTTTCCACCCCGCCCCACCTGATATTTTGGCAAATAATGCCAATGCACGTTTTGAGGCACACACTCGTTTTTAGACAGCGTTATGGAGTGATGCTGCTGTACTTTATATGTTTGGCATGCTGGCTGCTTGGTGTATAAAAAGTGTTTTTTGCACTTTGGGAACAATATGATGCATGCAAGTCTTTTTTTTTTGTACTCATGGAGATTGCAAACAATGAAAAAATAAAAATAACATTAACGTTGACTGATAGATGAATGTATGATATGGAAATTATTCATGAAAAATAGCCCATTTTGTAATAAAAGCCTTTTTTTAGTGTAAGTGTATAATGCAGACTAAAAAATGTTACTTAAAACATGTATGTTGCCACACAAATACCTTATTTTTGGATGTGACCTCTCAGCGATTGTCAGATGTCTGCCTAAAAATGAAAACAAAAACACATTCTTTGGCCACAAATCAATCATTTATCAATAATATGAAAATGATACAATAACGCATTCACTGCCAGACATGTGCAAAAATGTGTTCACTCCTGTGCCAGGGTTTTTGTCATTGTCCCTGAAATTCCAGGACCCACAGAATATTGAGTTTTAGGACTACATAAACATTCAATGCAGCCTTAGAAACCTTAGACGCTCTTCTTTCATCAGAAAATACAATGCAATACATACATATTGGTTCATATAGCGCTTCACACAACAGGTGAAGCTGGTACAAAAGGGGAAAAAAAGGGAATGCTGCCCCTTGTGCAAGGGAAAAACATTGCCAGAGGCCAGTGGTCAGTGTTTTATCGGCACCCAAAAAATAAAAAAATAAATAAAATTCGGGAATGGCGCTCTACGTCATATTTTTAATTCCTCAATACATTTGTCAATGGCAGTGAATGAGTTAAAAAAGTAATACGTTCCTACAAAAGGAGACAAATCAACACTTGAAATTCTCATTACAATGCCCAGTTTGGTCACAAAAAGTAGTTTGTGACAGAAAATGATATCAGAAAAGTAATATACATTTCAAGGATTTAAACAAAATATTCTTTAAAAATATATCATGAAAAATCATGGTTTAAAAAAATAAAACACAGTGATTTCCAGCACTTAGCCCGATCCCACTCACAGGCCACTTGAAACTCTGACTTACTCCCCCGCAAAGGTGCGACGATAACCATAGTTTGAATGGACACCGGATCCGAGCTTAACGCCAAAGGGGGACTTACGGACAACGACATTGGCCACCTCATCATTATTTTAACAGGCGCTCAATGAGCCAAGTGGCTACCTTGCAAACACGCCCTTGCGCTCAGGTACGGCACGCCGGCGTGCAATCGAGCGGCAAATGCTCTCAAGCACCTCTGTCCCCTAGAAACCGCATGAATAAATAAAAACGCCGCTGATAATTAGAGGGCATCGACTGAAAGAAGCTACGGCAGCGCTCAAACAACATACAACATCCATTTGTTATATTATATAACCTTACCAACTTCAAATCTCCGTTCACTCTCAGGCCCTCAGATCCTCATCCTCCCTCCACCTCTGTATGCCCTCTGCCCGTCTCACCACGATGGGGTGCAGAGCTTTCAGCCGCTCTGCTCCCGAACTCTGGAACTCACTTCCACCCAACATCCGTAATTTTGACTCCCTTCCTACTTTCAAATCACACCTCAAAACCCACCTTTTTAAACTTGCTTTCATGGTCTAGTTTAATCTGCTATTTTGTTATTTATCATTTGATCCATGGTTTTATTGTTTTATGTATTGTTGTTTTATTGTAAAGTGTCCTAGGGTGTTCAGAAAGGCGCTTGTAAATTACATGTATTATTATTATTATTATTGTTATTATTATTATAATCAACATGTATCTTGCTGTGAAATGCAGTACCCGTCACATTTCGGTTTGCGACCAACGGGTGGCACTGTAGAGCCCCGCCTGCAGCTGCACAGGCATTGGTCGTTTCAGTGTCAGTTACCCTTTAAATGCCACTCTTGGCACAACCATTCATGGTCGGGTCATTGTTTGTTTCACCCTATCAGGTTTGTTTCGTCTCGTCATGTTTTATTCGTGGTTTTGTTTGCTACTTTTGACCTTTCTTTTCTAAAAACTTTGTTGTTTGAGATTGTGTTCCTGCTGACTTTATTTAATACAATTTGTTAAATATATTCTGTTCCTCCCGCCTGCTTTTTTGGGGTCCACCACCACCTTGCGAATCCTGACAGTACCGTGCCACAAAAATACAATATCATGCGACAAATACAGCTAATATTGGATAGAAATGTTAGCAAGTACCACAAAAATCTAAAATATAATGTTGTGACGCAGCATTTTGATCATCGTCCCATTATTTACAATACATATTTCTCGTTATATTTATATATAATCGTAATGCAGTGCCATAAAAATGCCATGTTTTCCTCTAAACGTGATCATTTCCTCTCCACCCCCAAAAATATTTTGACACCAAATTCTAGATTGTGTAATGAACATAGAATATGCCACACACATTTCATTTATAAGTGCCTTTCAAAACTTCAAGGTCATTTTACAGTCACAGGATAAGTTTTTCTGTGGGTGAGCAGCGGCAGCCTCACACGCCAGCGTTCACTCAACCCGGAATAACTAAAATAGAAAGCTAGTGAGCTAATACATAGCTAATAGATAGTTATCCAGATAGCTAACTAGATAGCCAACCTGATAAAAGATAGATAGCTAGATAGCCAGCCAGTTAGATAATTTTTATATGTGACACACGTATCTGGTGGAAACCTGCAGTATCGCTGTGTATTCATTAGGGTCGCATACACTCACACCTGATTTTTTTTGTCTGGAATGCGCCCGTGAAGACACTTTAGGAAATGTCATGAAACGTCTTTAAAACATGGTTTGAAGTTTCAAAGAGCATTTTGTCTGTGGGGACCACATTTTAGGTCCCCCACGTGTGAGAGTCCCCACCGGTTTGCGTGCAGTCAGGTTTAAGTCCCCACCGTGTCGCAAAAATGAGAAAATGCACACACACACACACATTTTAAGTGCATTAATTAGTATAATAGAGAGGATAGTTCTTTACGTTACGAATACTACAAGAGGCACATAAAGGTCACAGTCGTTTTCTAAATTATGATTAAGGCAAGAAGATGGCGTCACATGTTTTGCATCGCAAAAAAAAAAATCTATGCTCTCGAGTATGTTTGCTTGTCAGGAAGGTTCACGGTTGACCTTTCGCACAGGTTTAATCATGAACACCGGAGCAGTTCTGAAGTGGTGTCAAGAATAACGCTACTAAAGTAGCACTGGCATTCAAACGGGATGACTAAAAAGAACACTTTTTTTTTTGCTTCTCAGAAAACTGTTCTAAATTCCATCCTGTGTTTTTTTAGACAGGCAGTCCGGATACAAAAAGGGTTCATTGAGGGCGTGCGTACAGTTTCCCTTCAAAATTGAGTGGCCTTTCTCGGGTCTATTCTACCGCCTCCTAATGGGATGTGTCGCGTTGAAAAGACGAGGCTGAGGAACAATGCTCGCCACTCCTACGCTATCTGCGGGTTTCTTTTCATCTCAATTACTTTGCATTCAGATGTCGCCAAAGCTTGACAGGGGTTAGCCCATGGCACCCGCACACAAACACAGGTTTCATGCATCCGGCTCCATTTTAAATCACTTGTTCAAAGCAGCAATATGGAGAAATTGCCATTTAGGGTCATGTTTCCAGACATCAACATAAATACAACTGAATTTCAAACTTTACAGTTACAGGATATTTTTTTCTGTGGGTGAGCAGCGGCAGCCACACGCGCCAGCGTTCACTGTAGCGCTTTATAATCAGAATCAGAATCATCTTTATTGCCAATTATGTAGAACACACAAGGAATTTGTTTCCGGTAGAACACGCTGCACTAGTATCATCATCAAAAAATTGCTAAGTGGCACTACGCAGTTCCATTTGGGCTACTGTTGAAAGAGTTCAAAGAGTTAATGGCTTGAGGGAAGAAGCTGTTTAAATGTCCGGGATTTGGATTTGGTGCGCATGGATCGGTAGTGCCTGCCTGAAAGGAGTAGCTGGAAAAGGTGGTGGGCAGGGTGCGGAGGGTCCAATAGGATTTTCCGCACCGTAGTTTGGATTCTTGCAGTGTGCAAGTCCTCGAGAGTCAGTAGGGCGGTGCCAATGATTTTTTTTTCCGCTTCATATTTTAAAAATGTTTATATATTTATATATTATAGTTGGAAAACCTTTTTCATGCATATAAGGCCTTAGACTCTGGTGCACCTTATATATGGAAAAAGTTTGAAAATACACCATTCATTGTGGGTGCGCCTTATAGTCCGGTGCACCTTATACACCGGGAAATACTTTTTAGGGTGGAACGATTTATGGAATTCAAATCGACCACCTATTGTAGTGTGTCAGTGATTAAAAAAACTGAGGTTGCACATACATTCGAATTTTGATGTCAAGGGAGAGGCCGAAAGATATCATCCTGCAGGCCAAAAAATTATCCCAGAGCCGCAGGTTTGAGATGAATGTATTTTTTTTACATTGTGACATTATTCAGTAACCACACAGATATATACATTTTTTTTGCAACATAAGACTAACCTCCAAAATAAAAATAACAATCAATAATAATAATAATAATAATAATAATAATACATTTTATTTATAAGCGCTTTTCAAAGTTTTCCAGGACACTTTACAATCACAAAACAGGCACATAAATAAAACCATAGATAAAATTATAAATAGAAGCGGGAGATAAATATGTGGGTTTTGAGATGGGATTTGATAATAATGCTGTATTATATTATATAATACAGATACATTTATTGCTTGTTTCACAGAAATAAAATATTGTCCAACGATAAAGAATGAAATATCGCATATATTGAACTGACTGATAAATATTGCCTGGAAAACAAAATATAGTTAGATTTTTTTTGTAAATAATAATTGTCATTTCTGACTGTAAAATTGTAGTCTGCTTCTCAGTAACGCGAGTGTAGTATTGTGAAATATGAAAACAAAGTACAGTAAAGTCTCGTTATATAGATATTCAAGGGAGTGCGAAAAAATATCGATATAACCGGGACTATCGATATATCCGACCCTGTTTGCATGTAATTTTCTCCGTGCGTGCATAGAAATAGTATCGATATAACCGGGACTATCGATATATCCGATATCGATATAACGAGACTTTACTGTATATCAGAGTGTTTTGCTTGTGGAGAAATGGTCAATTCGCCACCTTGACAGGGAGGAAAAGGACATTCAGTTCTTTTCCTTCCCCCATTGTTTTGGGACGGATGCTTGGGCTCCGTGTGGCCAAAAGAGCAACACGGTGCTGTCAGTACGTGGGCGGGTGGGGTGTGGGGTGGTATTACCAGGGTGTTAGCATTCTCCCCTTACAGTACACTCTGCGCCTCCTGTGCTGACCAAGAAGAGTGCGTTACATTCTCCTCATCGAGGTTTGGCCAAGGTTTTGACAGCCTCAGGCCACCGTAGTGTGAGTCATAAACACAAAGTGCAGCCCTACTTCCATAATCCTATTGAGAAAGTCCGAAAGAATCTGATTCCATTGTGAAAATTGTTTCGGGGCAAAGTATTAAGATGGACGCTTCCGTCTCTTAGGCTTTCATGAACATTTAAGTGTGTAGGAGTGGGGACTGTCGACCACTAAAGACATATGACATGAAATGGGCTCACACCACCTTAGGCTATTTCAGATTACTATTGGCATCCTTAAAAAAAATTGTTGAGCACCTCAGGTCATCTAAAGGTCACCGCCAACTACAGATATCCACACTGAGCAATTTTCATTCATCACAGATCGCCTTCAATTCCAAGAAATAACTTTAGACCACCTTAAGGCATTTTATATAACTAGATGACCACCTTGGATAGTACCACTTATAGTTTTAAATTTTTTGGCATTTAAACCATTTTTAACCATTATCGGCTGCCCGAGGTCACCTTAAAGGACAACCGACGTCACTTTTTTGTTTCCTAACTGACATCAAAAAACGTTTTATAGCATCTAAAATACACAAAACACGCAGTACGATATTACACCAATAAAAATGACGTCAAGAGTCCAAAATCTGCAAAAAATTGAGCTGCGAATTGGGCATTTTCAGAAAGTCCCGCCTCCAGTTCGTGACGTCACGCCATGACGTCTTGCATTGCTGGAGAATCAAAACAATGGCTTCAGATTCGGAGAATATGCTTTCTTGTTACACATCCAGTTATGAATATGATTCAAATAGTTCTGAAGAGGAAAGCATACATGTTTGCAATCGATTAAAGAATTTATTCCGTGCCATTTTGAGGCAACATTGGGGGGAAATGTCTCACCTAAAAAGAGGCAGAAAATGGCGACCTCCTGTGAGGAATTAATCAGCACGTTTCCACAGGCTGATAAATTCCTTCCATGGAGCTTGGACGCCCTCTTCTGGCTCTTTCTGGTGGACCACGAGGTGTTCAGACCAAACAAGCATTGACGTGATGGAAGGACTGCTACAATGTGTCCTTTTTTCCATCAGGGGCGTTCCTTCAGTGACGTCACGTACAGACTCGTCACCAACTCAAAAACAAGACTTCCGGAATATTCAGCACGAGTCTTAAAATGTAAACTATCGCTATATGCGGTGGAATCTTTGTAAAATACGCTCAGTAGAAGTCATTTGAAGCCATTTTACAAATTATGGACACAACTTGTTCGGAGAGGTCGGTTGTCCTTTAAGTATATTAACTCATTCGCAGCCAGTCACAAATTTATTCGGGAATTGAAACGTGTGACGTTCAGCGCCATTCCTGAATTTGTTTAGGTTTTTCTTAAGGGGGTGCCAATAAAACACTGGTCAGACCTCTGGCAATGTTTTTCCTTCCACGAGGGGGGAGAATTTGCATTTTGTCCATGTTAGCGCTTTGTTACAGCTTCAGCTGTTGTTAAAGCGCTACATTAACCAATATGAATGCCCACATTTCAAGCTCAGATAACTCCAGAACCATATAACTTCGGAATTAATCCTTTTTTTCTTGATGAAAAAAGAGAGTCTAACGTTTCTTACAGATACCAACCTACTTACGAACATTCGCGTTACGAACAACGGTATATACAAACATTTTTGTAGTAACATATGTAGTATTCTCTCCAGTTGTACATGGACATATCTTTATTGAGCATATATTTTATTAAATGTTTATTTTTCAGTACAAACCAATGCAGGTTACTTATACAAGCCTTAAACATAATTACTATATATAAACCTTAAACATACATTCCATCCAAAATATAGCATTGAATCAACTTACGAACTAATTCACCTCACGAACGACCGTTCGGAACACATCTTGTTCATAAGTCTGTATTCTATGGGTCCTGCAATTTGAGTGAAAATGACAAAAACCCTGGCACTGGAGTGGACACATTGTCTGGCAGCTGTAATTTCACATCCTCATATGTTCTTTTTTATTTGTAAGGGTGAGATGTAACCCAGTGGTGACCACACATCTTCATCATCAGAATCAGAATCATCTTTATTGCCAAGTATGTAGAACACACAAGGAATTTGTTTCCGGTCGAACACGCTGCACTAGTATCATCAGCAAAAAAAAAATTGCAAAGAGGCACTATACAATTCCATTTGGGCTACTGTTCAAACAGTTAATGGCTTGGGGGAAGAAACTGTTTAATCTTCATCATCATCATCATCATCATCATCGCAATGAAGATGGAGTTACCCCTTTAAAAAGGCATCCATCCTCTGATACAGGGGGACATGTGGAGCTCCTGTTGCCAAGGTAATGAGACGTAATGGCCACGTGAAGGTGGGGATCAGTGGTCTTTGCAAACCAACTTGCCATTTGTTTTGATGTGCAAAACATCCCACTAATGGCCACCCGCGTCTGTATGAATAAGCGATGGCTAATTCTAAGCGCTAAACCATTCGTCGCCGGGATGACCATTAGCCGTGTACACGTTACTGATATGATCCATTAGGGAAGTAGAAAAAGAGGTTTGTTTCACAATTGTCAGGATTCAAGTGGTGACGGTACAAGTAGGTACAGTACAGGTTGTGACCTGTACTGTGGACATTTGCATCCACTCCCTAAAAAAAACTATTGTTTCCATCTAACAATGGGTTGAGGTTAGGGTAAAGTCAGAAATACCAAATACTGTATTGCCAATTTAAAATACAAAGTAAAATTAATGCATGTTTGGAATAAGATATCTAAATATACATGTATATGACAGTGAGAAATGCCAGATAAATAGGGAGAGCAACCGTACTAATTAGGCTGCTTTTTTATTTTTTAAAAACAAAAAATCCAACTAAATCCTTGGGGGATGTTCTGTCCACTGGTTGCTATAGTGACAGGCATAGCAGCCAACAGTTAATTGTGGCTCAAGTTAAAAATAAAGTCAAAGCTAATAAGCGTGATCGCCTGTTGAAATAAATTCATAGAAATCATGCAACACCCCAAAGAAAAAAAAAACAATCTGAGAATTGTATTTGTGCTTTTGTGGGGTTGTTTGGCATGTGCATATGCGTATTCATGAGGTGTGAAGCGTGATACATAAGCACTTTGCGAAAGGTGGCTTTTTTTGTTTTTTGTTGTGCAAAAATGTGTCCACTCCAGTGCCAGGGTTTTTGTCATTGTCACTCGAATTCCAGGACGCACAGAATATTGAGTTTTAACACTACATAAACATTCAATGCAGCGTAAGAAATCTTAGACTTTATTCTTTCTTCAGAAAAAAAATAGTTATTTCCTAAATTATATGGGTCTGGAGTTATCTGAGCTTGAAATGCGTTTCTATTTATTTGAGTTATTCCGGGTTGAGTGAACGCTGGCGAGTGTGGCTGCCGTTGCTCCCCCACAGAGGAAAACTTATCCTGTGACTGTAAAGTAAACCTGAGAGTTTTGAAAGGCGCTTATAAATCAAATGTATTATTATTATTATTAGTAGTAGTAGTAGTGGTAGTGGTAGTAGTGGTGGTAGTCGTGGTAGTGGTTGTAGTAGTAGTAGTAGTAGTAGTAGTAGTAGTAATAGTACAGTGAGACCTCAACTTACAAACACCTTATCTTACAAACTTTTCGTCTTACAAACGTCAAATTCCTGAAAATTAAACCTTATAATAAGCACTATTTTCATAATACACACTCACCACGGCTGGCGGAGTGATCTTCGGCGGAAGCACACGACCGAACAGCACCAGAGGTTAAATTACCACAGTCCTTATGGAAGTTGACTCTCCTTCCATAAGCCATCAACGACCATCAAAACAAATAAATAAAACGTTATTTTACAGCACAGTTTATTTCTTTAATTACAGTCCTCATGTAATGCACCTCTCTTTCCAAACAGCAATTCCCTTTGACCTTCGACCTCCATCAAGCCATAAAGGACCATCACAAATGTAAATAAAGTGACTTTATATTACAATGCAGTGTATTTCTTTCATTACAATACAATATCACATTTATTATACATAGAATAAGGTATGTTGTGTGTAGTTTTAAGGCTTATTTAGTTGATAAGTATATTTTATGGAAACCCGGGAACGGATTATTCCCATTTTAATGGTTTCCTATGAGAAATTATTTTTTGAGATACACACTTTTCGCCTTACACACTCTGTCTGGGAACCAATTAAGTTCGTAAGTTGAGGTCTCACTGTAGTAGTAGTAGTAGTAGTAGTAGTAGTAGTAGTAGTAGTAGTAGTAGTAGTAGTAGTAGTATTACGAGCTTACGCCATCTGATCTTATCATCATTATCTCAACATTACAACATTTAAAGTGTCTCGCAGCTTCTAACTACGCCCCAAGAAGAAAACATTTGGTGCTCCCTGCGGAATGGAAAACTTCTTCGTCTTGGGTTTCTGCTGAGCAGTGATAGCAAATCATTGCAGTCTGAGTTTTACACGATGTCCTGACTTGTGCAGAATTGGGCTTTGTGACAAGAAGAGAACAACACTCTCGCACCCCCATCTCCTTTCCCTGGTGTCCTCCCTTCCTGCAAAGTGGATCTTTTTCTCCTGTATATAGATAGCGAGATTTTATTCGGTGCCACACAGCCTGCAGGCACCTCATTATAGGCCCATCGCTTCCTCGGCATCAGCACCCACGTTGAATTTTTGCCATGACGCACCCACCCCGCAAACCACCCCATTAGTCCCAATGGTCATGTCAAGGAGGCGACGACTGACTGTCTGCCACTGCACATACACTGAAAAAAATATATATAACATATCAATTAGACGCTCCTCATGTCACACTCTGGCCTGCCCGTCACATTACCGGCAAATGTTTTCGTCATTATAGAGTGACAATCGTAAAGAGTGAAAGTTTTATTTATTTCATTCTTTCTTTTTGAAGGAGCTCCGGGAGGGTGTGTGAGACATTTAGAGGAAATAGGTTCATCATTTCACCAAAAAAAGAATGTTTTATCGAAAATGTTTTCTCATGGGGAAAAAAATTGAAGAGGAAATACTATACAGTGATACCTCAGCTTACAAACGCTTTAGCTTACGAACTTTTCACCTTACGAACATTCAATTCGCGAGAATGTAATCTTGGCATATGAAATAGTTTTCTAGAAACACACGGAGCGCCACAATGGCTGGCGGACTAATTTTCGGCGGAAGAACACAAAACCACACGGTCGAACAACGCCATGGTGGCAGGCGGACTAATTTTCCACATCCGCTTTCTTTGAGTGCACTCAGTGCAGACGTGGTTGCTTATCGAGTGGATACTTTTGCTTTTTTTTGGGTCCGAAAAAGACCCCATCACAGGCTAGTGTTAAGACGAAGAAAACACAAAAGAAAATTACGAAGAAGGAGATCATCGAAAAACACAAACGAGGTGTGCGTTTGTGTGACTTAGCGTCCCAGTACGAGTATGCTAAGTCGACCATTGCTATGTGTGGCTAAGGGTGTTTCTGTGTTGTCTAAGCAACGGTCTCAGGCAATAGAAGGGGTTGAAAAGCTTCTGTTGATTTGGATTAACGAAAAGCAGCTAGCAGGGGACAGTGTGTGAGGGTATTATCACCGAGAAAGCACGGAAACTTCACTGGGATATCATCAAGAGGCAACTACATCAACGACCATCACAAAAGTAAATAAAACAACTTCATTATACAATACAGTTTATGTCTTTAATTATAATACAATACCACATTTATGATACATAAAACAAGGTATATTTTATGTAGTTTTAATGCTTATTTAGTAGAAAATTCAGTTTTATGGAGACCTGGGAACAGATTATTCTCATTTTTATTTTAGTTTCTTATGGGAAATAAATGTTCGGCAGACGAACTTTTCGCCTTACACACACTTTCTGGGAACCAATTAAGTTCGTAAACTGAGGTATCACTGTACTGTCCATACATAACATT
The DNA here is from genome assembly GCF_051943395.1 of Hippocampus bargibanti. Lineage (NCBI taxonomy): Eukaryota > Metazoa > Chordata > Actinopteri > Syngnathiformes > Syngnathidae > Hippocampus > Hippocampus bargibanti. The sequence continues at coordinate 5,367,058 of NC_142750.1, read as the reverse complement.
TGCCACATATCATATAACGTGAGGCCCCTCGAGCAATTCACTCACGATAATCACTAGAATGCGTCATAAAAATTCACACGTCATAAATAATTCAAAGCTTTAATAAAAGTCACACATGGGCACACGCTTGCACACACAGTACGTGACATGAGAGATAGAATTGGAAAAATATAAAATAAACTATAAAAGATGGCAGCGCTACATCCACCTTCTCATAGAATTAAAAAAAAAAATCATCCTGTGGGATCAGGAGGTTAAACTCACACATGCAACTGACGCCCAATTAACAGTCTCGGCGACCGGTGACGTCACCGCCGCCTTTTGACAATGCCGATAACAACGGCAGCTGTGTGAACAAGAGACCTGATTGAGGGGATGGAGATGATGATGATGATGATGAGGAGGAGGAGGTAAATGGTAGTTCATCAGACACCATAGAAGGATGAAATGTTATATCATGCGATAAGGCCATTAGTTATTTAACTATAATAATAGAACATTTATTTTTACATCGAATCCTTTCAAACAAGTAGGAAAATTCGTTTGATCTTAGACATGACAACTGATTACTATAATGACAATTATTCGGACATAAAACGGAATTTTAAGTTACAAATTGCAGTACCCCAAATTAACCAGTAGGGGGTAGTAATGTAAAGACGTACAGTTCAACCAGAATCAAAATGTTAGCGACAGCTGTCAGCATCATGACATCGATTTTTGAGCACAGCTTCAATTACCATGATACCAAACGTTTTGGGAAATAAAATAAAAACAATTTAATGTAAATAAATGGTTAATTTATATTAAACAAATGATTAATAGATTATAAATAGATACCTGTATCTCTTGAACCCATTTATGCCGAGCGTGTTCATATGAACACATAAATTCATAAAAAAATGTTTTAACTAAAATCAAATAGGTTCAAACAGAATATAGAATTAACAATAATAATAATAATAATAATAATAATAATAATAATAATAATAATAATACACTATATTTATAAGTGCCTTTCAAAACTCTCAAGGTCACTTTACAGTGACAGGGTCAGTTTTTCTGTGGGTGAGCAACAGCAGCCACATGCACCAGCGTTCACTCAACCCGAAATACAATGAATGTATCATTGTTCATATGAACACGCTTGGCGTAAATGGGTAAAAGAGATTATGTAATTAAAATTGGAAAAATAAGAATTAAGTCGTTGGTTATATTTAACGACATTCAATAATATAATAATAATTTAGCAAAGCCCATGTGCTGAGTAGTTGGAGAACCTACCTCCCATTTTTGACGTTGATGCGGCATTTGAACTTTGCTTGCTTGGTGTTGTCGAGGTACTTTGGCTTCCTTCCACCCTGCAAAAACAACCCCCAAAAATACATGTTGTGTTGATTAAAAATCTTTTTTTCCAGAAATGTTCGTTTGAATGTGTGTTTTTGTATATGTGCCCAGAGATTGGCAGGTGACCTGTACACGATGTATCTCACACTGGACGAGACAAAAGTAACTCAAATTGGGTAGAACAGCCCAAGGACCAAGCCAACACTGGGTTATTTATACCCAATGCACTGAGTGGAGAATTTAACCTGGCATGATGAGCCATGATTTGGATTCATCAAGGGGTAAAAATTACCCATGAGTCTTACTATTTACTAATTATAATCCATCCATTCAATTTCAACACAATTTGACGAAAGGCAGGCCACATGATTGCTAATCAGTGCAAGTGTCAAAATCAACCGATGAAATGACACATGTCCTCTCCATGTGTCCTCACGTCCTCTGGGACCGTGGTAGGCTTTGACGTCGCATCGTCTGTGTGTGTGTGTGATGGGGCCTCATTTCAAGAGAGGGGAGCACATCGAGATCCCTGATAATGCAGCGGTATTAAGAGCTCCAAGGGGTTAGAACACGGCGATAGCATGCCAGTGTTTAGTTTACTTGGCTATTAATACCGCACAGCGGAAGAAAAGCAGCACGCCAGGCGAAGGAAGAGGCTCTCTCATTAATTCATTAACACCTATTGTTCAGAAATATTGAGCCGTGGGTGGAGGGAGGACAATTTCATGCTACAATACTGTATGTCGCCAAAATAAAAAAATATATATCACACATTGTCATCATATTTGTTTCGGTTCCATTAGCATGGCCACCTCTGAAAATACTTTTAATTGGTCCATTCAGCTCAAAATGGAAAAACTTACTTGGCTGAGTTGAGCACACTTGGATCTATCTATTGTTTTTCGTGGTTAAAATTAAAAATAGCACTTTAAAAGTTAGTAAAAGGCCATTTGTATAACTACAAAATGCATATGGCAGAACATGTGATTGGTTAAAAGTTGAAATTGAATTGAAATTAAATGCCGTGGGGTTCTCAGCGTTGTTGAAATGTATAATGTCGAAATGGAATTATTCGTCATGGTCGAGAAACGTGGAGATAGCGATCAATGCTATAGAAATTGTCTTCATTTGGGAATTTCAATAAAATATTAAATAAGATGTCCAGAATGCGCTGAATTTGGAATGGAGCCAGTGGGAAATTGTTTTGCTGAATGTGTCATTCATCTGAATGGGATTTTTTGGGTTAAAAATGAAACAGTGGATTTGTGGAACGTAGGCAATGGTTTTGAAGGTTTAGCATTTAGAAAACGTATGCAATTTTTAATTGGTTCAGAAAAGTGTCACTAATTGTTTTGTTTATTTTAACCGTGACTTAGTGTTACAGAAATGGCATTACTTATTCCTTTAATAAACTTTGTGTTATTTCCAATGTCTTAATTACTTACACAATTCACACTTACGTATAATTCACCCTGTCTGCTGAGCTTCCGGAACGAGACGTGTACAATGGATCACTCCGCCTCAAGGGTCGTTGTTAGGTCAAGGTGTTCTTCCGCCTCCAACGCGATGATCTTCCGGTTCGGCATACGTCAAGTAGTTTTCATCATACAATAGAAATTTATTTTCTATGTAACCATTATTTCATTATTTTTCACCGGTAGATGATGTGTTTCATCAACCACAATACCCGATCATGTATCATTAAAGTTCCAATATTTTCACCAGGCAACCTCGTATTACCTACGGAAATTCTGACTATCATTGATAAACGATATATGTACTGTAAACCGTTATCATTATGATTATTATTATTAGTAGTAGTAGTAGTAGTAAGTAGTAGGATAAAAATATTGAAAATAATTGTCAACAAAATGCAATTAAAAACACAAATGACACCACGTAAACAGAAGCTAACTGAAAGTCCGTCTTACGTTTATAAAGCTAACAACAACAAATTATAATGACCGTAAAATGTATTTTTTTGTTATCAATTATTGTAATACAAGAGCTTTGAGGTTGATTTTAAAGTATCGCTCTGCATTGATACAAGACAAAGGTCAAATGTTTGAGAATTGTGGTGTACAGTATTTGTATTTATGAAAAAAATACAATCCTGCAAAACAAGAGGGAATAGCATCTTTGATTTTATTATGAAAAACACAAATTCAAACATGTACATTTTTTACTCTCAGCTATAATCTACAAAGAGCGAGTAAAAAGACAAAAACAGAAGATACACAAATACAGTTCGTATGTACACTATGTCATGCGCAAGAGTTTCCAGAACCACTTGCTCTTGCATCCTTCTCACACTTGATTTTTCTTTCCAAAGCTTTTCCATCCCAGTCAGAATTAAGCTGTCTCATTGTACTGAAAATGTGCCTTGAAATGTTTTCTATGTGTAAAACTAGTGTTTGATTTGACGCTAAAGTGCAGTCCATACTTTTCATTCCAACCTTCTATGGCATAGAGTGCTCCTCATGGCATGGAGTCCATGCCGTGAAGAGCACTATCAAGTCTTTGTGTGCTGTGCTGGCTTCAAAAACCAGTTCTACAAATCAGAACTCAGGAAAAATAAACAGTTTAGGATGTCACAAGTGCATGCACGTTCATCATCCACCCCACCGACCATATTTGCTTCACCCTCTCTGGGCCTCCTGGGACATGGAGCGTCCAAGGGCTTTTGGTGCCTTGGAGAGCTCCATGAATGCGGGTTTGACGGGCGGCAGGTCCCGCGTGATCTCGCTTACGCTCCTCTTGGTGGGGCAGGCGCCGTCAGCCAAGGGGAAGGAACGTAAATCTTCGGGGGAATGCGGGTCGCCGCGGCCCAGCCGGACGCCGAGCTCGGCGGGTGTGAAGATGGGCAAAGGTAGGGTGTGTCGCTTGGGTAGCAGCTGATGCTCCCTCACGCCGTGTTCCAACGTGCCCACGCGGAAGACGCCCGACGGGCAGGATTGGGTTAATGGGGAGGCCTTCCATTGCCGGCTGAGGGTCTCCTTACGAGAGGCGTCGTTCATGTTCATCGTCTTTCTGCGGGTATCAAGCGGAAATCACATTTACAAGCCGAATGCTTGATAATAATCATCAAATGATCAAAGAAAGAGATTTCATGCCCGCGATGAGAAGAAAGGAGCGACAACGCGGAGCGCTGATGCGTATGTCGCGGCTTGGAATTGAAGCGGATTTACGTTGGACAGGAGATGCGAGACAATCTCTTTTCATCAATAGATGACACATGATGCTTGGTGTTTGCTTTCAACATTTAGTTTGTAGCAGATGTGCTCATTTAACCATGATGTCCCTGATCCACTGGTGAAAAGGAGGCTTTGATCCGCTTTCATCTAGAACGGGTTCATACAACAAAGATGGTGCAGAATGTGCTTAAGATTGAATGACTGTGTCTTCTAGGCTTTCAAGATCAAGCTGTGGCTGCCTTTACAGCAGCTCCTGTATTTGTTTTTCTACTTCTTCCTTTCCGTCTTACTTGTATAACTTTGCTGCTGTGAAATGTAAATGTCTCCACTGCGAGACTAGTAAAGGCTAATCCAATTGAATTACGTATCATGAAACTATGTAAAAATGATGCCTGGGGCTTATGTTTTCTGTAGTTGGTTATCTGTTAGCTAGCTATCTAGCTAGCTTTCTATCTATTTGAGTTACTTCTGGGTTGAGTGAACGCTGGCGCATGTGGCTGCCGCTGCTCACCCGCAGAAAAACTGATCACGTGACTGCAAAATGACCTTGAGAGTTTTGAAAGGTGCTTATAAATGAAATGTATTATTATTATTCAAAACTGTTTTCAAAGTCTCGCATTAGCATCTGGCTATGATATCAAGACTCCTGCAAAACCCAGAGACGTTTGTGAAAACACATCCGATCATCATATAAAACAGTTCGATTGTTTTTTTTTTGGGGGGGGGGAAGGAAGATACATTCAAAGCCATCCCTCACCGTTCTTCTGGTAGAGTCTTGATGCTGATGCTCTTCCAGTCAGCCGAGTAGCTCTCCTTCTGAGCCTTATTCTCTTCCCGGATGCTACATGCCAGCTCAGCCGCCGCCAGCCAACCATTACATTTCTCCACCATGGTACACACGGACATCATCTTCTCCAATCTCAGATCAACTGCGAAGCAAGTGTGGCTCTACTCTAGCAGTCTCTCGGCCTCCTGCTGTGTCGGGCGGGGGGGCCTGAAGTCGCACCTTTATAGACGCAACGTTGCTATTTCGGACATGTGTTGTCAGCGGACACCAGACACCGAAGCTTCTCTGCGGGGAACTAATTGACATGAACCCCCCCCAATGGTCGTGGGACTAACACTTTCCATATCAGCTGTACGGCACACCCTGGACATGGATTATGTAACCATACACAAAAGGATTGATATGGATTTGGCTATGGCCATGGCTAATGTGGAAAGAGTCAACGTCTGCCAGGGTTTTTTTTATTAATAAATTGAATATAATTCTATTTTGCATGAAATTGTGAGCTACTGAAGAGGATTATGGACAATGAAGGAGGAAAAAAAAATAAAGTTGGTAAAATTCTTAATTTAATGTCGAATACTAATTTTAATCTCAAATTCTGACTTTAATCTCAGAATTCTGATTTTAAAGTGAGAATTCTGAGCAAAATCAGAATTATGAGATTAAAGTTACAAATGTCACTTTAAAATCAGAATTATGAGATTGAAGTCAGAATTTTTAAATTACTCAGAATTCTGAGATTTCTGTCAGAATTATGAGATTAAAATCAGAATTGAGGTTAAGAAATTAAAGATTTAGAAATTAAATACAGTAAAGTCTCGTTATATCGATATTCTCAGGAGTCGGAAAAAATATCGATATAACCGGACTATCGATATATTCGATCCTGCGGCATGTAAATTTTCTCCTTGCGTTCATAGAAATAGTATCGTAATAAGCAGTACTATCGATATAACCGATATCAATATAACGAGTCTTTAGTGTATATTATTATTATTGTTATTACTATTATTATTATCATCATTTTCCATAGTTCAACTTTTCTTTCAATGGATTTCTTTCTTTTGTGCTCCTACAGCGCCGCGTTCCACCTGCAAGCCTCCTCGCTACCTCACGGTCGTCGCATCCGCGGATTCGTCACCTCAGTGACAAGAGCGCCACGCTGCGCACTCGGGTTACGCCGCCAAGGAAGCGCTCGCCTTTGGAAAGTCGTCTGCTGGGTGTGATGTTACTCAGGTGACTCACTCGTCTGCATTGGGTCATGACAGAGTGGAACACATACACAGATAATCACGCACACACGTAATGGCTATGATGGTATCATCAGATGTTAATCACGCTAAACCTGAGCTACTAAAAATAATAATAATAATAATAATAATAACAATAATAATACATTTCATTTCAAAGTGCCTTTCAAAACTCTCAAGGTCATTTTACAGCCACAAGTTACGTTTTTCTGGCGATGAGCAGCGGCGGCCACACGCGTCAGTATTCACTCAACCCGGAAGAAACTCGGATAGAAAGCCAGCTAGCTAATAGACAGCTAATAGATCGCTAAGTAACTCGGATAGAGAGCTATCTAACTAATATATAGCTAACAGATAGCTAGCTAGGCCTTCACTCAACTCGCAAGTAACTCAGATAGAAAGCTAGCTCGCTAATAGACAGCTAATAGATAGCTAAGTAATTTGGATAGAAAGCTCGCTAACGAATAGATAGCTAACATATAGCTAGCTAAGCCTTCACTCAACCCGGAAGAAACTTGGATAGAAAGCCAGCTAGCTAATAGATCGCTAAGTAACTCGGATAGAAAGCTATCTAACTAATATATAGCTAACAGATAGCTAGCTAGGCCTTCACTCAACTCGCAAGTAACTCAGATAGAAAGCTAGCTCGCTAATAGACAGCTAATAGATAGCTAAGTAATTTGAATAGAAAGCTCGCTAGTGAATAGATAGCTAACATATAGCTAGCTAAGCCTTCACTCAACCCACAAGTATGTCAGAAAGAAAGCTAGCTAGCTAATAGACAGATAAAAGATAGCTAACAGATAGCTAGCTAGATAGCTAATTCATAATGGCCCTTGTGAGGACACCGTAACTACAATGTGGCCCACTCATGACAAAAAAATGTAGGCTGGCACTGACATATAATCAGAATAATACATTTCATTTACAAGGCCTTTCAAAACTCTCAAGGTCACTTTACAGTCACAGGATCGGTTTTTCTGCGGGTGAGCAGTGGCAGGCACATGCGCCAGCGTTCACTCAACCCGAAACTAACTCAAATAGATCGAAAGCTAGCTAGCTAGCTAACAGATAGCTAATAGTTAGCCAGCTAGCCAACTAGCTAGACAGCCATATAGCTAATAAATAGCCAGCTACATAGCTAGCTAACTAGCCATACAGCTAATAGATAGCCAGCCAGCTAGCTAATAGCTAGGCAGAAAGATAAAGTGACAGTGGGAATAATAATAATAAATTTCATTTATAAGCGCCTTTAAAGTGGCCCTTTTTATCCCGAATAATGGTGTCAAAAACATAACTGCACTTTTCACATAAGACCATCAAAGTAAAAGTTTTCTGTAACGAATGCAGTTTTTGTGGATAAAAGTCACAACTATCTCCCTTGTATCCCGCAAACATGACCTTGAGCTCTGTAACTTAACAACCACAACAAAAACAACAAGCAGTAGCAACAGCTGAGCACCAAAACACGGCCGGCTCCCCGGCAGGACCACCAGACACCAGACGGCGCCCCACGCCAGGCCCCCCGGGATTTGCTGCATGCCTGGCGGGGCGGCGTGTCCCAGCCAGCTGGACCCACGTGCACAAGCATGTGTTTACGGTAAAAGCATTTAATTTAAATCACTCCGCTGGACTCCCAAATAACTCAAATAACTCGCTGACATCATGTGACGCGGAATCATGATGGGAATCGAAGGCTTGCAACTTTATTTGTTATTATTGTGAACTGGGCAAATACAGACAGCGGCGTGGCTGTGCAAACAGTTGACTGGTTGCTATTCTCCAAAAATACTTAAAGGACAACCGACGCCTCTGGACAAGTTGTGTCCATAATTTGTAAAAACACTTCAAATGACTTCTGCTGAGCGTATTTTACAAAGATTCCACCGCATATGGCTATATTTTACGTTTTCAGACCCGCGCTGAATAGTTTTCGAGTTGGTGACGATTCCAGACGTGACGTCACGTCTGGTACACCGCTGACCGATAAAGCGACACCCGATGCATTTTGGGTACTTTGTTTGGTCTGAAAACTTCGTGTTGGTCCGTTTTGATGGCGAAATCAGAAGGAAAACACATAAATAACGCCATGGTGAATCGTTGTGTGTTGCAGCAAGACTACTATTTGATACTAGTTGACACAAATTCCCCGCAGACAAATCAGCCCATTTCCAACGGAGCTTGGGCGCCATCTTGTGCATTTTCGTGGACGCTACATCGGAGTCCTGACGGCTCGAATTGATACGGGAGGACTTCTTTCATCGATCGCAAACATTTATGCTTTCCTGTTCAGAACTATTTGAATCATATTCATAAGTGGATGAGTAACAAGAAAGCATCTTCTCCGAATCTGAAGCCATTGTTTTGATTCTAGAGCAAGTCAAGACGTCCTGGCGTGACGTCACGAACAAGGGGACCTTCTGAAACTCGACATCTCTGAGGTCATTTTGAAATAGTTTTGGGACACTTTAAGTCATTTTTATTGGTGTTTTGCATTTGACTAAAAATATCAGACTGCTGTTTTGAGTATTTTAGATGCTATAAAACGTTTTTCTGATGTCAGTTAGGAAACAAAAATGGTGTCGGTTGTCCTTTAAGCGAGTCGTCGTTTAAGGAACGGTTTGTCTAGTCACGTGATGCTCCTGAAGTGGATCAACTTTACAGCGAAAATCAAACCTTGACGTCTGCCGCCCCCTCCCGGAAATCTGGAGCTACTACAGCCGTTCAAGGCTTCTCCAGACTTCCGCCACTGTCGTCATCTGAACGGCCACCGCCGTTCATGGCCTCCACGCGGGCCAGCAGCAGCGGAAGGTTGATGGCCCCGGAAGGCTCCTCCGAGTCAGAGTTGTCCTGGGGTGGGAAGAAGCGCCTGGCTTTGGCCACAAAGTCTTCGGCGATGTCCAGGTACAGCAAGCGATCCTGGTTGGACAAACACATCACAATGGTCATTAATTATGTTTGGTGTTTTGTTATTTGCACACATTCGTACCCATCTACGAATAAAGCCATTTTCGTCAATTGATGTTGACTTAAAATGACATAATAGTGACGTCAGGGATAAGGTAACGACCACCGGTTGGTCACTTGTTATTTTCATTTAGTCATGTGATGTTCAAATGGTCCACAAAAGCAATATTAATTAATCATAATGCTGTGTTTAGACAGGTGGGCGCGTTTCGTACAATTATTGTGAAAAAAATATATACTCGAGTTCCCCTTTAACTCATTCACTGCCATTTCCGAATGTATTTTATTTTTGTTTTTTTTTTTGTGGAGAGAGGGGTGCCGATAAAGTGCTGGTCAGACCTCTGGTAATGTTTTTTTTTCTCTTCCACAAGGGGCAGCATTTCCCTTTTTTCCATGTTTGCGCTTTGTTTCAGCTTCAGCTGTTGTTAAAGCACCATGATTTAAAATTGCATTTTCTGTGTAGCTCTATCTCTAGTTTTTATTTATAATTGTATTTCATTTATTGGATTCTATTTAGAATTGTATTTTATTTATTATTGTATTTATGCTTGTCTGTGACTGTAAAGTGTCCTTGAGAGTTTTGAAAGGCGCTTGAAATAAAATGTATTATTATTATTATTATTATTATTATTATTATTATTATTATTATATAAATCAATATGTATGTATTGTGTTGTATTTTGGACAGCCGCCCCCATTTCAAGATCAGATATCTCCAGACTAATATTATTTATTAATTAATTCTTTTTTTTTTTGTGATGAAAAAAGAGAGTCTAAGGTTACTAACTCTGTATTGATTGTTTATGTAGTCCTAAACCTCAATATTCTGTGGGTCCTGGAATGTGAGTGAAAATGACAAAAACCCTGGCACTGGAGTGGACACATTTTTTCCCGTTTGTCAGTGAATGAGTTAAATGACAAGCTCAGACTATCTTGACCATGATGACTTGATGGTCGCCATATCATCATATCATTATTTTGAATTGTAAACTTTATGACATGGGACATTTAAAGCATCCTCACCAGGATGAAGAGGTATCTCTCCGGTGGCGGCTCCCTGCTGCTGAAAAGCGATGTCTCGGAATGGAGCGTCTGGAGCAGAGACCGCGCTGCTGCGGCGTTGCGCATGCGGTCCAGCGAGGCGCCAGCTGACACGGTCAGCAGAGAGTCAGCCTCAGCCATAAAGCCTGGAAGATGATGTCCGCGGTCAATTTTGCTTTTTGAATGCAATGGAGTACTTGCAGAAATTCAGCAGTGGCATGAGGTATGAATGCGGCTGACTTGAGATTAAAGTGCAGTATGCCGCCGCTTGGAATTGAAGCGGATTTACGTGGGACAGGAGATGTGAGACAATTTCTTTTCTTCAATGGATGCTACAGCTTCACATTTGCTTACAACATTTAGCTTGTAGCAGACGTGCACATTTCACCATAACGGCCCTGATCCACTGGTGAAAAAGACACTTTGATCCGCTCCTGTTTCATCATGAACTGCTTTATACAACAAAGATCGTGCACAAAGTGCTTAAGATTGAATGACTGTTTTTTTTGTGTTGTGTCAAATTATTTATTATTTGGTTTTTTTTTTTCACTTCAAGATGGCGCCGCGAGAGTGGCTACCTTTACAGCAGCTTCTGTATTTTGTTTTTCTACTTCTTCCTTTCCATTCCTATTCCTTTCATCACTTTGCTGCAGTGAAATGTAAATTTCTCCAGTGCGAGATGAATAAAAACTAATCCAATCCAATGATATGTTCATTGACCCTCACTTTTCAAGTTTACTCTCAAACTAAACACAAAACAAGAAGAATAAAAACTGTTTTATAAATTTTATAAATACAGTTATAATTTCCCCTCAAACTGGTAGAAATTAATTAAAATGTGTACCAAATATCGATTTTACACAAGACTGGTGAACGTGTGGTTCTGAAGAGAAAAAAAATGGGACTCACCAAGGTTCTCCAAAATGGTCTTCCACTTGTCCCGGACTTCCCTACGTGTATCTCGCATGGCCTCGATGTCCACGCTCAGGCGTCGGTAACCCTATAAAGAATGAGATTACACAGCTTGTTTATTTATTTCATCTCACTTTATTTTGTGGTTTTTTTTTACAGTGGATCCCATCCGGGTCTTGGTGCGGGCTTGCAGCAGTGAGTAAAGCGCTCTGTCGTCATCACGCTCCAAGTGGCTGCGGTCGCCCGGTTCGCTCCATAGGTTGGCTTCCTCGTCGCGGCGCTTCTGCACCTCGCGGTTAAAATACTCCAATGGATCCGGAGTCCTTGGGATTGCGAGTGGACATTTTGTTGTAACATTATTACAGGTAGTGAAAATATTTTAATGGTTATAATGACTGAAATTTTTTGCAATTATTTGAACTAGCAAATGTCGATATTTTAGGCTAAGAGTAAATTTCTACCAACGCATACTGAGACCAGGATTGCCTTTTACAAAAAAAAAAAAGGTGTTGGAAAAGTGTTTTTACTCCACTAATGGCTGCTTCTCATCATCTTCGTCAGCACAGCAGCAGCAGCAGCAGCACAACTTGAAGAATGCCGAGCCCATGGAGGATCAAGGTCGGAATATCCCAGCACTTCTTATCCTGAATGCCTGAGGATGACTTTCACCTTACATTCGCTCTCACATCCTGAAACGATGGGAGGAAAAAAAGTGAGTATATGTGGGGGGAAAAAAAGTTTGTAAACATCCAGCTTTTTACCTCAACTTCCCATCTTTCAAGATGCTGCGGCGGAGGCCAGGGAATGTCTGCTGCCTCTCAAGGAGTGGACTCACACATGCAACCTCACGCATACGACAGCCATCGCCCCGGCACACGGTCACAGCCATGTCATGTGAGTGGGACGAACAAGTCAAAGCACAACACCTCTTTTCTCCATCATCGGATGCGTACATGCTTTGACGCCGCCTTGTGTCGCTATAAAATTGTCTTTCAAATGGCACAATTTAGCCCCGAGGAGCCCCGAATCGGCATGTGATTTTAGACGGTCAGCCTCAATGGGCTTTATTGTGGATAACCATGATGCTTTTGGTCAGCTGATTTGTGCAATAAAATCAGCATTTTGGCTCAATAATAATAATAATAATAATAATAATAATAATAATTAATTTTATTTCTAAGCCCCTTTCAGTCTGTGGCATTTTTAGATTTTTTTTTTAATTTTGCCTTCCATATTTGTGATTCCTAATCTATCCCAAATTAAAATTCTATGAACAGTTACTAGTAAAGGGCCAATAGTGGCCCGTAAAATAATATGACTTTATAACATTAAATCAATGTATTTGACACTAGCTCCAAAAAAAAAAACTGTTGGTCAGTTTGTCATGATGACTTCAAATGAACGTTTTTATAAACAGAAGTACAGTATAATGTACAGTAAATGTACAGTATGTGTGTGACAACAAGTGCACGGTCTTCAAGAGACAAAGCAAAGAGTTTAAGGCACTGAAAATGCCTCCATGGCTCAATTCCACCGTCTGACATTTTCCAGCGCTCACATGTTTGGAGCTGAATGTGAGCAAAGAACAATCTGTTCCCTTTTGCTGGATCATCACATGTTGTCATGATAAGATTTTTTTTAGAACGCTCCCAAGAATAATAATTGGATGGTTTTCAGCTTTTAAAAAAATCCTCACTGCTGAATTAAAAAAAAATGGTGGACATGCCAATCATATTGGGACAAAGGAAAAAGCTTGGATTGAATTGGAACAGGAAGTTGGTCGTTTTGTTTGAAAGCAGACATTTTGGATTGGGATTGCGCCAAAAAAAGTGAGTCAAAATTGATAGTGGGGACATTTTAACGATATTCTTTTTGTATGAAACTTTGATATTTGCATGGCTAACCAAACTGGCTTTTTTGGTGTTGTTTTGTGCGTGCATGGTAGAGGACGGGTGCTATGTTATGAAGAAGGGTTTAAAAAACATTTTGCCATGAATTATTGACGATGTAAACACAAGCTATTGGATCTGAAAAAAAATTGACGATAAGCCATAATTAAGGTGACAAAAATCCCAATTTCCAAAAGTATTTGGTCATACACATTAACAAACCAGATTGATATTATTCCTGCATTTCAAATTCCCATGGAAATTTACCGGAAAATTTCACCACTATCGCAACCCTGTTTGGCAGCCATTTTTTGTGCGTGTCTCTCTCTCTCTTTTTTTTTTAAACACCGTAAGGCAAGGAAATCAGCTTCCACCGCTACTGTCTCCCTCATGTGACGAGTAGGGCTAATGTTCAGTGAGAAGGCACCAGTCCAAAGGAAGCAGAAGAATATAAGGCTGAGCGAAAAAAAAAAATAGTCCTAACAACCACATTATTTGCAGTGGCCGATGCGTGTTCATGTGCAACACGTTTTCTTAGCTTTAGACGAGCCAAGTCGAAGGGACGCAGTCTCCCCTGCGGTCCTGCTCCTAGCATGGGTGGTACTGGCGCGGGCAGCGCATGGCGGGCCGCAGTTCGACGATGCGCTGTCGCAGGTGGGACATGAACTCAAACATGGTGGCGGCCAGACTCTGGTGGATGAGGTAGCGTGGTAATCGACCCTGGGGGGAAAAAAATATGAATATCCATCGAGTTTTTTCCAAAAGAGTTTGATTCATAATGGCAAAATTGTTGGCATGTGCTCTCCTTCCTCATTTCATCCTTCTAGAAAGTCGTTCCACAACATTTTATAGTGTGACTGATCGGATTTAAGAGCAATCTCACACATTCTTCCACACCATAATGTTCTGAGCACAACTTTATGGATTGTTGTGTGCACACAATAAACTCACTAGCAAGAAATTTTAGCTTTTAAGATTGTTGGCTTTAAAATATTATTTTTACAGAGCTTGCCCAAATACAGGTACTCCAAAAAAACGTTCACTTCTCTTCCTCTGATGAGAGATAATGAGGCATTACAAAGCAAAATATTGTAATACAAGATTAACTCATTCACTGCCCTTCCCGAATTTATTTGGGAATTGAAAAGCATGACGTGGGGTGCCATTCTCGAATTTGTTCGGGTTTTGATTTTTCTTGCGGGAGAGGGGGGTGGGGGTTGTGGATCAAGCCTCTGGCAATGTTTTTCCCTCCCACAAGGGGGCAGCATTTGCCTTTTGTACAGCTGCCCCCACTTGCACCTCATATTGCCCCAGACCCATATAATTTAGGAATTAACAATTTTCTCAGATTAAAGAAGAGAGTCTAAGGATTCTTAGATTGCATTGAATGTTTATGTAGTCCTAAAACTCAATATTCGGTTGGTCCAGTAAATTGAATGACAATCACAATAAACCCTGGCCCTGGAGTGGACACATTTTTGCACGTCTGGCAGTGAATGAGTTAAAAAAAAAACTACACATGCTAGAATATTTTAACCAACTCCTGTTGGCATCTCATACTTGGGGAAATTTTCCTCTTACCTACACCTATATGTGTATCATTCAGTTTTCCTCACCTTCAGGTCCGTGTTAAGGATCCAAATGAAGGTGCAGACGGACGGGTTGCTGCTGGATTTCAGGACCACAAATCCGCCGGGACCGTTCTCTCCCCTGTTGGAAAAAAATAAATAAAAATAAATCACACAAAAATGTTGTGTCTCTGCCCTCCCCCCCCCATAAAAAGGACAGATCCTGATGCTTATTTTGCTCACCTAACATAACGTCCACAAGGTGTTTTGGCGTCATGATCGGTGGCCATGCCGGCAGAAAGGTAGCAATCTCGTTTACGTTCAACCCGTCGTACATTGACAAAGTCCCTGCGTGGACACAACGCCATGAGTATAACACGGAGAAGTTAAGGAATAGCGAGCCATGAGCCCGGCTGGCTAGTTACCGGGCAGACACCACACCGCCGGCTGCCCCAGCCGAGACGTCATACGTCACCAGTGTGTTGTCGTCCACCCGCTGTAGGATCTGAGGAGACGGGGAAAAGAAATATACAATTGCGATTGTGAACAAGAATGTAGGCAAATTTTAAGACTTTCAGACTTCACGGAGCGTCCTCTTTCCGACTGATACTTCAAATATTCCCACTAAAGCAAGACATCCCATATTACACAAATTCATTCTGCTCAATGCTCACCTGGCAAGCAGATACAGTTCTGTTCCACAGAACCATCTTTTCGGGCTGTAAAATGACCTCTTGGTATACCAGCTCAGCTGAACACTGCATGAAGGCCTGTCCCAGAGCACAAAATGGCGGCATCGTTGGAAACAAGTAATTCCTTGCGAAAATCATTCCGAATTTCACCATTATAAATAATAATACAGTAAAGTCTCGTTATATCGATATCGGATATATCGATAGTCCCGGTTATATCGATACTATTTCTATGCACGCACGGAGAAAATTACATGCAAACAGGGTCGGTTATTATTAGTCCGATATTTTTTCGGACTGCCTTGAATATCGATATAACGAGACTTTACTGTAATAATTTATGAGAACGGTTTGCTATCAAAAAAATTCATTGCGTTCTAAACTCCTTCGCTGCCATTCCCAATTTTATTGGGGAATTGAAAAGTGTGACGTGGCGCGCCATTTCCGAATTTGTTCGGGTTTTGTTTTTTCTTGCTGAGGTGGCCATAAAGCGCTGGCCAGACCTCTGGCAATGTTTTTCCCTTCGACAAGGGCCTTTTATCCATGTTAGCGCTTTGTTTCAGCTTCAGCTGTTGTTAAAGCGCAATATAAATCAATATGTGTGTATTGTATTGTATTGTATTTTGTACATCTGTCCCCATTTCAAGCTCAGATAACTCCGGACTCGTATAACTTGGGAATTAACTGTTTTTTTCTGATGAAAATGTGTGATGAAGATAGTCTAAAGTTTCTTAGGGTGCATTGAATGTTTATGTACTCCTCAATATTCTGTGGGTCCTGCAATTTGAGTGAAAATGACAAAAACCCTGGCACTGGAGTAGACATATTTTTCCGTTTAATGGTGACTAAGAGTCTAAAGTTTCTTATGGTGCATTGAATGTTTACGTAGTCCTAAAACTCAATATCATGTGGGTCCTGCAATTTGAGTGAAAATGACAAAAACCCTGGCACTGGAGTGACACATTTTTGCACATTGTCTGGACGTGAATGAGTTAACACTATATTACATTTCTTGAAATTGTATGTTAAAATCTCTGTTGCCCATGTATGTGCTTCTTGGACTTTTGCATCACCTTGAAATTTCATGTCAAAATCTCAATTTAATTTTGAGCAATGTTTTTTTTGTTCAAATGTATCGCCTCTATTTTCAGACTAGCCTGAAATTTCACATTTAACTCGATGTTGGCTGATAAGATTCTTTCAACTTTTGGATCATATTGACGATCACATTTCAGTGAAACTTGTCAAATCTATTCTTCAGTTTTACAGCTCAGCATAATCGCTAACAATGGGAGACTAAAATGGATGCATATAAATCAAAGATTCTCTTCTCACATGATGAAGTCCAGTCGAGCAGCTGTTCTGCTCAAAATTCCATTTTCGTACGCTTGTTTATGATCAGTAAACAAAGCGGTAACCCCTCTGGTAAATAATTTGGCGCTCCCACAGAATCAACAATTGCCATATTGTCCCCCCGTATCAATTTGCGAGTCATTTTGCGGTTGTAGCGTCACGGCTATTTCGTCGGAGCATCGGACTCGCACTCCCAAAGCTTACTGGAAGTACAGCGCTCTCTGTTGAATGTTTTCCGTATTACATTTGTGGAACAAAAATAGATTTGATAGAATTTCACAGTCACTGGTACGGCCAATTGATTCATGAAAAAATACAAATAAAATGATGATTAAAAAAAGGGAAAGTGAAACAACAAAATTGGAATGATGATGCTCCCTCACCTTAAGTATGAATGTTTTCCCATGGAATGGAATCTCCAGAGTGTAGACGGAGTCGCCTGCATCCTGAAAGGACAGATTAAAGACATGCAAATTAAAAGTACAGTGAGACCTCAATTTACGAACTTAATTGGTTCCCAGATAGAGTGTTTAGGACGAAAAGTGTGTATCTCAAAAAAAAATTCCCATAGGAAACTATTAAAATGGGAATAATCCATTCCCGGGTTTCCATAAAATATACTTTTCAACTAAATAAGCCTTAAAACTACACACAACATACCTTATTCTATGTATAATAAATGTGATATTGTATTGCAATGAAAGAAATACACTGCATTGTATCATAAAGTCACTTTATTTACATTTGTGATGGTCATTTATGGCTTGATGGAATGGCGTTGGAGGTCGAAGGATAAAGGGAATTGCTGTTTGGAAAGAGAGGCGCATTACATGAGGACTGTAATTAAAGAAATAAACTGCTCTGTAAAATAAAGTTTTATTTAGCTTTTTGATGGTCGTTGATGGTTTATGGAAGGAGAGTCACCTTCCATAAGGACTGTTGGTAACTTAATCTCTGGTGCTGTTCGGTCGTGTGCTTCCGCCGAAGATCACTCCGCCAGCCGTGGTGGGTGTGTATTATGAAAATAGTGCTTATTATAAGGTTTAATTTTCAGAAATTTGACGTTTGTAAGACGAAAAGTTTGTAAGATAAGGTGTTTGTAAGTTGAGGTCTCACTGTACATTGAAGGCTCACGACAGGGAGTTATCTTTGTTACCCCCTTACATAAAAAAAAAAAAAAAAAAAAAAAAAAAAGGCGGCCTCTTGCCCAAAGTCAGTTGGGATAAATTTAGGTTACCTGCGACAAGCCCTACAGAAAATGGATTTTGAAGGCGGCCAAGCATGCAGGAAGTGCTCACGTTGTTCTTCTCAAATTTCCAGTTTTCCTCCTGAGTGAGGATCTGCTCCACGATGGTCATGGCCTCACGTCCTTGTCGTACAAACTCCTTTTCCTGGGGTGAGAGGAGAGGAAAAGTCAGAGAGGAAATGGTCTCCCGGTAATGGCGAGGGTGGGATCTCACCTGAGCAGTGACGGCACGCCGGCCGAGACCCTCTTCGTCGAGATCTTCCTCTGAGCCTGAGGGACGGTAAAGATACTCAGCGAGTACAATACGAGGTGGAAGGACGATCTTAGATTGCATTACCTGCGACCGATTCAGGCGGCGAATAGAATTGTCCGTCGGAGAGGGCGCGGGAGTACATGACCGGGGCACGTTCGCAGGCCGCATTCACTGCTGCGAGGTAAGCTGAGGACCAAAAAAAAAAAACAAAAGTGTAAACTTCAAAAAGATTTCTTTAAGGAGGAAGTGGCGGGCAGAGGGGTGGTTTTTCCCCATCAGCTGGCCATCATCCACCTCGCTCGTCGTCCGCCTCCTGCGGGAGAACCTTAAAATCCAGGAACCAGGTCTCTAGCCAGGCCACCACGAAGGAGGTGATGGGTAGCACGTAGCCAAATGCATTCTGGGAGAGAAGCTAGATAAACACAGAGCGGGGTGGGTCAAAATTGACATGCATGACAATCCAAACTGAAAAAGAAGGATCAAAAAAACTTCACATGTGACTGTAAAATGTCCTTGAGAGTTTTGAAAGGTGCTTGTAAATGAAATGTATGATTATTATGATAATTATTAACACTCACGTTTGAAACGATGACCTTCACCACGAGGAAGACGCTGGTTACGAGGGTGGTGACCTGCGGGGTGTTTATTTAGCACATCTTCCATCCTTATATTTGGGATGTTTTATTTTGATTTTTTAGGGGTATTTTGTCAAAAATTCCAAGATGACTCACCGCGATTACCCACCAGTGCCGCAACCGGAAGGCGGCGTAGCCCACCTGCAGGCACAGGAAACGGAACAGCGCCAGGACCTGTGAACAGAAACAAACAAGACATGATATGGGCTCAAAAGATACACAGATGCAACCATACCACCAAAAAGCAAACCATTTGGATGGAAAGCCTCATTGCTTCATAATGCCTCATTTTGCCATTACTTGTGATTAGTGATTCTAGGGCTCCCTCTAGTGGTCTGCAAAAGAATCACTGATTAAGTGTTATTTCACTCGTGTTCGCTAAATAGAGGAACTGTATTTTTAAACATTTTGCTTCAATTTGCAATAACTTTCATGTGGAATACGTTTTGACAGTGTCATTATTTGTCATTTCCCCTCCTTGTCTTAATGGCCAAAATGTGCAAAATGTTACAGTGTCTTACAAAACCAATAATGATACATTTTAGGAATAAAACAACTGTTTTATTCTTGATTACTTACAACTATGTCAAAAAAGGAAGACCTAAAGTTGTAGTAGATGACCTCCTTGTCCAAGCTGTCCCAGATGGTGCTGGAGATCTGTATCGAGAGCCCGTGTGGATGCATTAGTCATACTTCACATGACCCTCTCACACCCCAAAAATAGACAAAAGAAAACAACAACAACAAGAGGTCTCTCACATTTAGCTCGATGATCCACAATAGTGAGATGAAGAGCAGGTCAAAGGTGACAAAAAGGCAGAAGGTGCGTCGCACGTCAGAGATGAGCTTGCGCTCAGCGGGTGGCGGCAGCAGCAGGTACGGGGATGGCAGTGACGTGGAGTAGGACGCGTTCAGTGAGGCGATGGCGGGCAGGCTGGCCCCGAGCTCCCCGTACTCTGCGCCTGGCATTTTCCCCGCACGACCTCAAACACACACACAAAAATTAGCAAGTTTGGTAGTGAGCACATTAACAAAAATATCTATTTTAGTAAACAGCTAAATTTAGTGGAATGTAATTCTGCAATTACGAAGACTGCATTTTGTTTTAAAAAAACTTCATTTTGATTGGTCAGTCAGCATTTTGTAGATACTTTTATTTGTTTCAAGAAAAGTCCAGTCACTAAGAAGTGCAGGCCACACATTCACATATTTTTTTATCATTAAACATAAAAGAACGACAGATTTGTTTGCATTATTTTAAGCTAACTTCTGACTTATGTAAACGTTACAATGAACTCTTATTTTAGACAATGAAGAAAGGTTCAATTTGTGGTTAAGGTTTGGGCCAAGTTCTCTCTTCTGTTTCCAAGGAAGGTCCATGAAAACGTGTGCTTGGTCAGATCAACAACGAAAAAAGGGAACTTCCCAGAAGAGCGGCCACATGTGCAGGTACTTTTGTCTATTTAGTTCCTGTCTATTAAAATGAAGCTGACCAAGACAGGCTGAAAACATGTCAGCGGATATTTAGTACGTGTTATCGTTTTGCCACTAATGGAGAACGTTGCCAAACAATGAATCACAATCTCGGTTTCTATTGTGTCCTGAGGTAAACAAGTCTCTATCGTGAGTCATCTCTCCACAGTTACACTTGTAATACATCGCACTCCATTTTATTAATTGTATTGATTTAACATGCAAAAGTACGCCTATTTGCGGCAATTAAAATAACTAAAACATCGGCGATAACCAAACATCATTTGGTGCACTGCACTAATCATCAGTTTCGACACAAATGTAAGAGGCGATAGCTAATAGGAACAAAATAGTAACCAATATTCAGAAAGGGAATATATAATATTTTATAAAACATTTTAGAAGAAAAAAACAATCAGGTGTTACAGCTGTGTTACAGCTGCTAGCTGCCCCAGTTAGCTCACAAAGGCTAATTTTACCTTCCTCCCTTGGCTCGCTGTGTGTATAACGTTCAACAAATTCAAGGCAGGTCGCGAGTAAACACTGTTAGCAGAGATTTTAGTCTGACGCTTTCATTAAAATGACAAGCGTTCATGTTTTTAACTTACTTGTTTTATCGCTTCATCATTGCAATGGCAAGTTTCCCTGCCAGTTTTAGGACCTTCCAAAGAGGACAAAAAAGCGAAAGATAGTTCCCCACATCCTCAAAGTTGAACGAATCACGTGATGATCTCGTCCGTGTGCGCTTGCGCGGATAAGCGTTGTCATTTTTATGATTTTTTTTGCATATTTGCAGTAAATGTCTTGAAAATGTGACATGAGCGTTAAAAACAACTTTTCAAAATGTAATTTAACAGATAGGAACTTGTTGAATAAATGAAACGTTACCTAAACTGCAAATACAAAGATTATATGACCACAACAATCATCGGGAAAACAACGAGAGTAACATTGTCAAGCTACTTCTTGTTTCGGCGGCACACAGGACTGCAACGACAACAATAACAGCACTTCAGATCTTTTGTTCTCATTATTTCCATTTACTATTTTATTTTTTTTCGGTAAATGTTCTAACAATTACGTGACATAATGTGTATCAAGAGCCATCTGGTGCTAAATCAAACAAATACCGAACAGGTATAATTACTTATGGAGAAAGAAGGAAGCTATTGTGGCGCTAAACATTTTAACTGTATGTATTTTTTATTCATGAATATTTTACGATTAAAAATACAGTAATAATTCATTATTCCTGCATTTAAGTTTAAAGTGCATTGGGTAAAATAACACATGAGTTTTCACTACCGAGCTAATGTAGATTACAGTACCTAACTAATTTCAAAGAAAGAATAAACAACCTTGGTGTAACAAAAAAAAAAAAAAAATCAAATGGAATAAAATGATGAAATTTGAATTTGTAAAAGAAAAAAAAAATACATCCGTCCAGATCTTAGGGACATCCTCAGAAAGTGTAGTAACTGTTTGAGACATTCCATACAAGACAGTTATGAGGAAAAACACTTTAATTCGGAAATTGTTCTTTAAAGTTGGTCACTTGAAAACAAAAACACCAGCAAAAACATTTAAAAATTAGCCAACAGAAAACAATTAAAAATAAAAAGCAGTGAGCTCACGCATCCCTTGGATCGGAGAAGAGTAGAGGAGAGAAGGAGAAAATCAAGTCTAAATACACAAGTTGCTCATCACAGTCAGTAGATTACTTACTTGTTTTTTTTTTATTTTTGTAATTTTTTTTTTACAAATGTCAGCGCAAAGCAAAAATAAAACAGAGTGGGAAATCAATTCTGTTAAAATGTCAGTCAAATGGTAACTATGGCAACTGTTTCCATAAAATGCTAAATTCAAAACCTTTCTGATGATGTTCAAAGAATGAATAAGAGTCAAAACATTTGACGACGTGCATCCAGCAGAACACACGGGGTAGCTTCGCCCTAGAAAGGTCCTTTACTAAAAAGGTAACTCCACTCACTCTATACTAAAGTACACAACTATGGTGTGTCATTGACACTATACTAAGTTTTTTTTGTATTCCTCATTGCTTTAAAATTAATGAGTAAAAAAAAAAAGAAAAATAGAAGGAGGTGTAAGTGCAACTGATACCTTTTTCAGTATTTGTATGCACTAAACGGCAGAATATCCATATTTAGTGGTGACAGGACCCTTCAAAATACTGTACTATCACCTATGCTATCTTGGAATTTGTTCAGATTAACAAATGGGCTGTCACCAAATTTCAGTTTGACCATCTGTTTGCTGCACGCACCACATGCACAGATCTATTACCCTTACAAATTGTAATGTATTGTATTGTATTGTATTGTATTGTATTGTATTGTATTTTCCGGTGTTCAAGGTGTTCCGGTGTTCAAGGTGCACTGGTGGCTACTGACAACTCATTTCAGTAGCCACCGACTCCATTTCTCCCTGTAGATGAAGTAGTGTGTAAAACCAGCCTCATAATAGGCTCTTATAATGTGGTGTGCCTTATATTAGGAAAACTTTTATATATTTATATATTATATTTGGAAACTTTTTTCATTCATCGAAGGTGTGCCTTATAGTCCGGTGCCCCCTATATATGGAAAAAGTTTGAAAATACACCATTCATTGAGGGTGCGCCTTGCACTCCGGTGCGCCTTATACACCGGACAACACACTATTTTTAACACTTCTTTTTACACTTAAAGCACAACCGACGCCTCCGGACAAGTTGTGTCCATAATTTGTAAAATCACTTCAAATGACTTCGACTGAGCGTATTTTACAAAGATTCCACTGCATATGGCTATATTTTATGTTTTAAGACTGGCGCTGAATATTCAGGAAGTCTTGTTTTCGAGTTAGTGACAATTCCTGACGTGACGTCACGTCAGGAACGCCCCTGACTGAGAAAGCGACACACAATGCATTTTGGGTACTTTGTTTGGTCTGAAAACATCGTGTTGATGCGAAATTAGAAGGAAAACACATAAATAACGCGATGGTGAATCATTGTGTGTTGCACCAAGACTACTATTTGATACTAGTTGACACAAATTCCCAGCAGACAAATCATCCCATTTCTAACGGAGCTTGGGCGCCATCTTGTGCATTTTCTGGGACGCTACATTGGAATCCCGACGGCTCGAAATCATACCTAAGAACTTCTTTAACCGATTGCAAACATTTATGCTTTCCTCTTCAGAACTATCTGAATCATATTCATAACTGGATGAGTAACAAGAAAGCATCTTCTCCTAATCTGAAGCCATTGTTTTGATTGTAGAGCAAGGCAAGACGTCCTCATGTGACGTCACGAACAAGGGGGCGGGACCTCTTGAAACTGGCCATTTCCGGTTTTATTTTTTTGTTAATTTTTATTGGCATTTTTTATTTGACTAAAAATACCAGCCTGCGTGTTTTGGGTATTTTAGATGCTATAAAACATTTTTCTGATGTCAGTTAAAAAACAAAATAGTGACGTCGGTTGTCCTTTAAAAGACAATTATGAATGTTGCGGGGGGGGGGGGGGGGGGGGGGGGGGTGCGACAATTTGAATTTGTATTGCAATCGTTCCTGTATAACCTGTAACACGTTAAGCTGTCCACTGTCATGACTGCTGTTCCTGAAAGAGTTAAACTAGGGAAGAAGGAATGAAACACAAATTCATTCGACTCTTGGAACCATTTTGCAAACTTCCGAGGGACAAAAAAACATCATAAATCCACACAAATGGTCTGATGTCGTTCCGCTGCACTGAAAACATTTGAAAGGATCTTTTTTTTTTAAAGTGGGGCACATACTGAAGCTTTATTTTGGCTTAAGGAGGCAAATTCTGTGTGGGTGGGTAAAAGTTTAGTGCTTGCAACGTTCTTTACCAAGCCACACTGACCTTGGATTTCAAAGTAAAAGGGAGGCAAGCGGTCTGTGCTGTCCTTTTGGTTGATAATCAAAATGAGGCTTTCCTCAGTTACTGCTTTCTGTTGTCGTGCCTCGTCCTTCTCCTCCTTCATCCTCCGCTCCCACCTGGGCTGCTTGGATCAGCTTATCTGTCTCCCGAGCGCCGAGAGCCGCTTCCGACTGGTCGCCGGTCGCCGTTTCCTGGTGGTCTAAGCACGGAGGGGAAGAATTTTTACTTGTATATGTTTTTGAGAGCAGTGGAAAGACAGAATGATCTGGAAGAGGCAGAATAAACAAACTCAAAGAAAGAATACACCCCACAAGTCAATAGTTAGCTAGACTGACATACTTGTACTTTAGAGTGACATACTTTATTTTCGCCAGGTGCTTACTTCGCCCTTTAAAAATAATTCAAACATGTGTGATGTCCCCCTTTTGGCCTGTGATGCCTAATGTGTCAACAAATGGTGCTGATGTTACTTTTCGAGGGTTCAAATGGTTACTGACAAATTGTAATATATTTTTTTACATTTCTTTTTACACTCCAAAGACAATTATGAATTTTGGAGAAAAAACACATTACTGTATTTTTTTTAAACAGTCATTCGGTGAACTACCTTAGATTATTATTATTATTTATTATTATTATTATTATACTTGTCTCCTTAAGAATGACCATAATGGCCAACAGTGAAATACAGTTCAAACATTTGACAAAACACTGTACAGTGTATAATGTACTCAAAGTTTAACTTTGTAATACCGCAAAGTAGAATATTATTTTTTTTTAATAATTCAGGTGAAACTATTTTCAATCCCACGAGTAGTTTGAATGCTGTGTAGTATGTTTGAGTGTTGAATATTACTATCTATACTAATATTTTGCACTTTTAAAAGCGTATTTGCTATCTATTAGCTATATATTTGCTGTATAGCTGGATGGCTAGCTATCTAGCTAGCTACCTATTAGCTATCTAGCCTGCTCGCAGGCTAGCTTCCTATCTATTAGCTAGCTTTCTAATACGCACAGTATACAGAATATTATTTAAAAAACAACAATTCAGGTGAGACTACATTCAATCTCACGAGTAGTTTTAACTCTGTGTAGTATGTTTGAGTGTTGAATATTACTATCTATACTAATATTTTGCACTTTTAAAAGCTGATTTGCCATCTATTATCTGTACAGCTGGATGGCTATTTATCTAGCTATCTAGCTAGCTATTGGCTATCTATTAGTAGTAGTAGTAGTATTTTTATTATTATATAAATAGCTTGTTGGTGCTTCTTCAGTGTACATAGTTTTTAATGAACAGAATTAGTATGCTGCCCCCTAAAGGCTTGGAGTATAAAATATAAGGCATGAGCTCATGCTACAAACATGCTACGCTAGCAATAGAAAAATCTAGTGAGTGCTTTTCTCCATAAAGTAAATGAGAAAAGAAAAACGTAGTATACTTTTTCTTATCAGCCTGAGGGTGTCAAATCTGAATCATTAGCTTATATGATTATTTATTTGGGAAACTATTTAAAATTGATATTTGTTTGTTTGTTTGTTTGTTTCCTTACCATGTAAGAAGTACACAGATGAGTACTATACTGCCCCCAAGGGGCCTGGAGGGTAAAATATGAGGCATTTGCTTGTGCTGAATTTAGTAATAATAATAATAATAATAATAATAATAATAATAATAATAATAATAATAATTAATAATTAATTCAATTTATAAGAGTTTTAAAGTGGCAGTTGGGTGCTTAAAGGTGGAGTTTGGACTTTTGCTTTGCCATAAATGTTAAAATTGATCTGACAGTAAAATCCAATGGGTGTATTCTTCCTTTTAAAGCGACACCAAACAAAAAGGTGTGCAGCGCAGTGGTCGGCGGCCCCCAGAACGGAAGCCTCCTCTCCTCACCAGCAGCTTTCTCGGGGTCTTCATCCTCCTCGCCCTCACGAGGGTCCTCCAGAGGAGGGTGTGCGCCGAGGTTCTGCATGTGCGCCTCAGCCATCTTCTGAACAGCTATGCATACGCACACAACGTACACACACAAACACACGGGGGAGATGACGGCACACAAACACAAGGATAACAGGGGTCTGGTGTTTTGTTTTGACCACGCTTCAACTCCTACTGTTTCCTCCAAACAAAATGATGTCGATGTCTTACGCACATTGTCCAACAAGTGTCAGAAAATGGATGTTTCTGTTGTGTTTTGACAGAAAAGCTCAGTGTCAGAAGTCAAAACTCAATTCCCGGAGGTTGTGAAAATGACAACATGCAAAAATAGAGTATTTTTGCCATTGACGACGGAATGTTAGCATATGGTATTGTTATTGCTTTTAAACAATAATAATAGATTTCATTTATAAGCGCCTTTCAAAACTGTCAAGGTCACTTTACAGTCACAGGATAAGTTTTTTTTCTGTGGGTGAGCAGCGGCAGTGTTCACTCAACCTGGAATAACTCAAATAGATAGAAAGCTAGCTAGCTTATAGCTAGCTAGGTAGATAGCTAATAGATTGCTACATAGATAGCCAGCTAGCTAGAGA